>NW_027111802.1:172483-173366 GCF_000696795.3 Halyomorpha halys
TTACTACATGAGTTTCAGAGATTTTCCGATAGGGCAAATAAATGAATAGTACTCTTCTAAGACCACACAGCATTTCACACCACTTCAATGTGTCTTTGCCAGTGAGAAAACAAAACTAAAAAATAAAATTTTTTAAGAGATTTCCATACCTCATAAGTCAAGTAAACTGTCTGAAAATAATATAAACAAAACTAGGGCTGTGCTTGAAAAAAAAACAGGTAAAGTTGTAAATTGTTTTAATCGATGTATTCTGTTTCTAATAATTAATAAATTTTAAATAAATAAAAGTTATGCTTGACCTGAGTGCAAGGAAGGTTACCGATATTGTTATGATAGCAAGGTATAATAGATTTAAATTGAATATAATTAAAAAATTATATTAATGAAATAGTGACAAAATAAGTAATTAGACTGAAGATAAGGATAGCTTATTAATCAATTACTATGATTCCCTAATGTTTCATAAGATAATTTTGGCTGAAACTAGTGACCAAGCCTGCAGAAAACATTTAAAATAATTTATGTGAGTATAAATTGGTTTTTAAGGCATGTTATTTACTATTTACACACTACTCAAGGACTATCAACACGAGACTTACCAGATACGATTTTTTTTTTTATTTGCAGGCTTATGATTAATCTTATCGCAATGTATATAGAATAGTTGTAGATAATCTAAATAGCTTTTTAATGACTGACTTATTTTTTTAAATCTCCTCAAGTGCACTTTTATAACACCTACTTTTTCAAAATAAGGTCTTATGCTGTAAATGGCGTAAGTAAACAATAAAAAAAAACTCATTCATGAATCTGTATAATAAAATAAAAATTAACATTCATTGACGAAATAAAGAAATTTATTTTTCATTTTTTTCGACTAGAA
>NW_027111802.1:174511-175809 GCF_000696795.3 Halyomorpha halys
AAATTATCCTTACCTGAGTGCAAGGAAGGTTACTGATATTGTTATGATAGGAAGGTATAATATATTTAAATTGAATATAATTAAAAAATTATATTAATGAAATAGTGACAAAATAAGTAATTAGACTGAAGATAAGGATAGCTTATAAATCAATTACTATGATTCCCTAATGTCTCATAAGGTAATTTTGGCTGAAACTTGTGACCAAGCCTGCAGAAAAATTTTTAAATAACTTATGTGAGTATAAATTGGTTTTTAAGACATGTTATTTACTATTTACACACTAACCCTCTAATTCAAGGACTATCAACACTAGACTTACCAGACACGTGACGTTTACGAAGGACCTGGAATAGGGACCTCTTAAATTGATTTTTAAATTTCAATTTTAATGGAGAGGCATCATTGGATGACCTTAACCTTCATGAATTTTTTTTTTATTATTATTTTTTTTTTTTTTTCTCTACATCTCATTTGCTGGTTGTAAAAATACTTTTACAGTTGTGAATAAATTAAATAAAGTAAAAAAAAAAAGGCATGTTATTTATTAATAATATTGTTAATTGCTAAAATTTTTAAAAGTCAATGTATAATAAAAGTTGTTTTGTGATAGATTGTCCTCGAGAATGGCCGAAACATTGGACTTTTGAGAAAATAAAAAATATTTTGAGACTTTAATTTGGATACAATTGCTTTAATCGATGTATTCTGTTTGTAATAAGAAGGAACTAAGTTTGACCATAATTGTCAAAAAAAATTCTACATTTTTTTTATTACATTTAAAATAACTCAAAAACTAAACATTTTATTGAAAAATAGATTTTTTTAATAAAAGTTAGAGCATCAAATTCTGTGTTGAATGACTACCATAACAATAGAATTTGATCAAGGGATGTTTTCAAACCGGTACTTAAGTTAAGTGCCTGATTTTTCAATTTTTTTTATTATTTACAGCCCTATTATTAATCTTATCACAATGTATATAGAATAGTAGTTGTAGATAATCCAAATAGCTTTTAATGACTAACTTATTTTTTTAAATCTTCTCAAGTGTACTTTTATAACACCTACTTTTTCAAAATAAGGTCTTATGCTGTAAATGGCGTAAGTAAACAATAAAAAAAAAACTCATTCATGAATCTGTATAATAAAATAAAAATTAACATTCATTGACGAAATAAAGAAATTTATTTTTCATTTTTTTCGACAAGAAACTGCTCGTAGATTCCGATTGCTACAACACTTACTTGACAAACGCTCTAAACTTCCCATTCACTACAAAAAATTAGTATACACTA
>NW_027111802.1:178999-180484 GCF_000696795.3 Halyomorpha halys
AAAGTAATTATAAATTACCTAAATGTTGGATTCTAGTAATGTATTGGGTTGAAAAATAAGTTTGTAGCGTTTTTCAATATTTCAATTTAATCCTCTCTGTGTTTATAAAACCATGTTTACTTTGTCAATAATGTTTACATATTCTAAAAAAGGATTAGTTAAGTTTTTTATGCATCAGGTTAAACCGAGATTCCTTTTCTTTAAGTGGTATTTTACTTGCTCAAAACGGAAGAGAAAAAATTCATTTTCGTCATTTGATGATTTTTTATTTCCGAAAAGGAAAATCCGCTGCACAGTCGGTTAACAAAATTTGGAGTGTGTATGGCGATGATGCCTTAGGAAAAAGCACCGTCCGTAAGTGGTATGATCGGTTCGGAACCGAAAATTTTGACTCGGAAGACGCCAAGCGCTCGGGTCGTCCTTCAACTGTTGATGACCAAATTCAAGCATTGGTCACAGACAACCCTCAGTCTACGACACGGGATATCGCAGAACTGTGCCCAGTTGGAAGAATTAAAGGCAGCGGTTGTGCAAAAGCGCCCAGCATTGGCTAATCGCAAAGGCATAGTTTTCCATCACTATAACGCCCGTACTCACGTGTCTTTGCAGACCCGGCAGAAATTATTGGAGTTTAGCTGGGGTGTGATCCCCCACCCACCCTATTCACCAGACCTTGCCCCAACAGGTTTTCACTTATTTCGGGCCCTTTAAACTCTCTTAACGGGAACCACTTTAATTCGCTCGAGGACTGCAAAACGTACATAGAGGAGTTCATTGCGCAAAAAATCCGAGTTCTGGGAGGACGGAATTAAAAAATTATCTGAAAGATGGCAACATGTAATAGATCAAAATGGGTCATATATAATCAATTAAAAATATTTACAAGAATCTGAAGTTTTTATTGAAATCACCAGTAAAGAACGCCACGAACTTATTTTACAACCCAATATATAAATAATTGACCGTGTTATTTCAAATTATGAATATGCGGTCAAAAGAAAACAAAAAATAATTAACTATTTATTTGCCTACGTTTCGCCCAAGTTGTACACCTTCATCAGGGCTAAAAAGGTACATTAAAATAGGCTTAAAATTATGTAAATATTAGTGAAAAGAAAATTATATAGAAACCAACGAAAAAAAGAAATAAAAAGAGTTATAATATAAAATAAACAATGATAAGAATATTTTTAAAAAATACGCAAACAATTAGGTTAAAATGAACAGGAGACGTAATAACACGTAAAAATTTGAAAAACAGGTATGATAAAACAAAATTGAACATACTGCTATGTACTAATAGCAGATTTACTTGGGATGCCAGGATAATCACTGAAGGCAATTATCCAAAAATAAATTAATTAATTGATTATAAATTGAGTCCTAAAAAACTATTACTATAATTGGATTCCTTTCCAAAGGCTGTTTGTGTGTTTACCAGTTTACCAATTAAATACCTTTATATTCATAAAATGTTCTTACCAT
>NW_027111802.1:184639-186137 GCF_000696795.3 Halyomorpha halys
CCCAACCATCTTCTCCTCATAAAGAATTCTCATTTTTAGCAATTAGAAAACGGTGAATAAATACAAAATATTGAATTATTTTATTAGTTACTAAACAATGATAAAAAATATATATATATATATAAACATCCGATCCGAACAGGTGAAGCCGAAACAACTCGATCTTTTCCGAAGTGAAAGTCTTAGCTTCGTGCATGCTCCTGTCCATTGAATAGCCAAGGTAAAAGTTGTTGCGTGTTTGTTCACGCACCTCCCTGAGTCCCTGACACTGAGAACAATGATTTCGTTGTGACATACACTAGGATGTGTCAATAGTTCTACCTTAATGCTACTTTAATACCTTAATAACGATGTCTCAATAGTTCTTAAAAGATTTTTATTAATATCTCAAGTATATCTTTTTAATATACAAATAAAAGTGAGTAAAAATGCATTGCCTCATTCATTGATAACCCCTACCATACTAGGCAGTTACTTCACCCCAATTTCTTATTACATTAATAAAAACTAAATATAATTACCAGTAAAAATTGATGAGTCTGCCAAGTATAGGTATGTTAATACAAAATGGTGGTTGTTTCAAAACGTTAAAAAATATTAATTTTTCTTTCGTAGCTCCATATCTTTAAAATTATCAACAACACTAAAAAATCAAACAGAACATTATTTAAAGACGTATAAATTTTCTACAATATGATCCCTAATATAGCCATTTATATTCAATAGTTCTCAAGATACAGCGTTTTAAAAAGCAATAGTTCATAAAAATGTACAGAACGCAGTGAAAGATGAGTAGTTAGTGAATTTAATTTGAAAAATCTATATCTCAAAAACCATTTGGCGTACTGATGTCTGTCTGTTAGCACTCAAATTAAAGCTAGTTTAATGAGCTATAAAGTAGTTCATTGCGTTTATCGTCGTAGGGGTAGTAGTTTTCATGAAATTTTCTAAAATAAATTGATTCATAGTTGTTCGGACAAATTTTCATTGGCCAAATTTATATTCATATGCGAATATCATAAAATCCACTATCCCTACGAAGATAAGTGTCATAAACTACTTTATAGCAAGTTAAATTTCCTTTATGTTGAGTGCTGAAAGACATATGTACGTTTAATGGATCTAGAGATATAATTTTCAAAAATCAAACATTTTATACGAACAACTAAAAATTAACATTTGTGAATATATCTTGTCTAATATTGTAAAAACTACTGCTCCTACAAAGATAGACATGATTAACTATTTTGTAGTAAATTTAACTAGCTTTAATTTGAGCGCTGGCAGACATCTTTACGTCCAATGGTTTCTGAAATGAAGTTTTTCATAAATCAAATTTATTGTCCGAACAACTATAAATCAATTTATTTTAGCAAATATCATGAAAACTACTATTCCTACGAAGGTAAAGGTCAGAAACTGCTTTATAGTCCATTAAACTAGCTTTAATTTGAGTTCTAATAGACATCTGTACGTCACATAGTTCCTGAGATATAGA
>NW_027111802.1:187582-188816 GCF_000696795.3 Halyomorpha halys
CGGGTATCAAGTTTTCTTTCGATTACTGGCGAGTTTTAATGTCAACTGAGATTTCTAAAGTGGACAACAAAACAAACGCGTTTATTATGAGATATTATCTTTTTTGTTAAGATCTTTTATGCTAAGATAAATTAATTCATAGTTGTTCGGACAAATTTTCATTGGCCAAATTTATATTCATTTGCGAATATCATAAAAACCACTATTCCTACGAAGATAAGTGTCATAAACTACTTTATAGCAAGTTAAATTTCCTTTATTTTGAGTGCTGGCAGACTTATGTACGTCTTATGGATCTAGAGATATATTTTTTCAAAAATCAAACATTTTATACGAACATAGATATTAACAGTCTGTGAATTTATTTTTTCAAATATCATAAATATTACTACTCCTACAAAGATAAACATTATAAACTATTTTATAGTAAATTTAACTAGCTTTAATTTGAGTCCTGATAAACCTTCCTGGGTACATCCCATGGTTTATGAAATAAATTTTTTTAAAACTCAAACTTATTGTCCGAACAACTATAAATCAATTTATTTTAGCAAATATCATGAAAACTACTATTCCTACGAAGGTTAATGTTAAACTATTTTATAGTCCATTATACTAGCTTTAATTTGGATGCCCCAGAGTCCCTGACACTGACAATAGTTTCGTTGTGACATACGCTACAGAGACCTTAATAACGATGTGTCAATAGTTCTTAAAATATTTTTATTAATATCCCAAGTAAATCTTTTTAATATACAAACAAAAGTAATTTAATTTAATATACTAATAAAAGTGAGTAAAAATGCATTGCCTCATTCATTGATAGCCCCTACCATACTAGGCAGTTACTTTACCCCAATTTCTTATTACAATAATGAAAACTAAATATAATTACCAGTAAAAATTGATGAGTCTGCCAAGTATAGGTACGGGAATACAAAATTGGTGACTGTTTCAAAACCTTAACAAATATTGATTTTTCTTTCGTAGCTCCATATGTTTAAAATTATCAACAGTAAAAAATCTGAAAAAAAAAAAATGAATGCATTTCAGATGAAGTCATTTTAAAATGACTTGTCGATTAACAAAAATAATTAATAAGAAATATTCATAAATAAATAAATGTATATATAGTTGACCGTAAAAATTGATATATAAGAAGATGGCCAGAGTTGCGGTCAAAGGAGAAACAAAAATAGTTCACAACTATTTATTTTCCGACGCTTCGCCCCAC
>NW_027111802.1:189941-191443 GCF_000696795.3 Halyomorpha halys
GGAAAATAAATAGTTGTAAACTATTTTTGTTTCTCCTTTGACCGCAACCCTGACTATCTTCCTATATATTCATAAATAAAGTTGTTAATAAGTAATATTGAACTGCGCCAATATAAAGTATTTTTTCTGAGATTATTTATAGTTTTTAAAATGGTTTGACCTCGGATTATCAGTATTAATCTGAACTTTTGGTTGTGCTAAAATGTTTTTCGATTTATTGGTCCGCATTCTATAGATATAAATATTATATAATTATTTATCTCGTCATAAATTTGTCTTCTCTTTTCAAGTAGTAAATGGATCACATAACTTATCATTATTACGTGCTACAATGAAGAAGATATCGGGTATCAAGTTTTCTTTCGATTACTGGCGAGTTTTAATGTCAACTGAGATTTATAAAGAGGACAACAAAACAAACGCGTTTATTATGAGATATTATCTTTTTTGTTTAATTTCTTTTCTTTTTTAATTTAAATAATATTGTATTTATAATTATGAGAAGATAGTTATACGTGGATAATATATATATATATGAGGAGAAGATAGTTAAACGTGGATAATATATATGATTAGAAGATATTTAACCGTAGACATTATATATGGGGAGAACATGGTAGGGGTACAGTCAGAAAATAACACAAATAAGTTGAAAGAACTTATTTGATATTGTCAACGTTTCGGCTAGAATTTCTTATCTCCTTCAAGTAGGTGAGTTCTATGTTTTATTATCTTTCTTTTAATCCCTTTTCCTTCTATATTCTTTTCTTATTTATTTTACGAAATCGTAATGTTACTTTTTATTATTATATTTTTTATGTTACTTAAAGCACTCCAAAGTGTGGTGTAGATTGGAGGAGTAATGTTGAAGTTATTTATATTTTTTAAGTATTTCTAAATGTTTAATTTTAACTAAATATAATTATTTATAAGAAACTATCAATTGTATTCATTAAATCTATATAGATCCTCAAATATAGCAATAACAAAGCATTGCCGGGTCATCTAGTATATATATATATATAAAAGGGAGTATTCGAATCTTTGTCCACAATAAACTTTTTTATTTGTGGACCGATTTTCGTGCAGTTTCTTATTATTTTAGAAAATTTGAAAATTCATGATATTACTACCCCTAAGAAGATAAATGTCATAAACCACTTTATAGTAAGTTAAATTTCCTTTATTTTGAGTGTTTCCAGACATATGTGCGTCTTATAAGTCTAGAGATATATTTTTTCAAAAATCCAACATTTTGAACGAACAACTAGAAATTAACATTTTGTGAGGTTATTTCGTCAAATATCATAAAAACTACTACTCCTACGAAGATAAACATTATTAACTATTTTATAGTAAATTTAACTAGCTTTAATTTGAATTCTGGCAGACATCTGTACATCCAATGGTTTCTGAAATAAAGTTTTTCATAAATCAAACTTATTGTCCGAACAACTATAAATCAATTTATTTTAGCAAATATCATGAAAACTACTATTCCT
>NW_027111802.1:191493-194191 GCF_000696795.3 Halyomorpha halys
AATTTGAAAATTCATGATATTACTACCCCTACGAAGATAAATGTCATAAACCACTTTATAGTAAGTTAAATTTTCTTTATTTTGTGTGTTTCCAGACATATGTGCGTCTTATGAGTCTAGAGATATATTTTTTCAAAAATCCAACATTTTGAACGAACTAGAAATTAACATTTTGTGAGGTTATTTCGTCAAATATCATAAAAACTACTACTCCTACAAAGATAAACATTCTTAACTATTTTATAGTAAATTTAACTAGCTTTAATTTGAATTTTGGCAGACATCTGTACGTCGAATGGTTTCTGAAATAAAGTTTTTCATAAATCAAACTTATTGTCCGAACAACTATAAATCAATTTATTTTAGCAAATATCATGAAAACTACTATTCCTACGAAGGTAAAGGTCATAAATTACTTTATAGCACATTAAACTAGTTTTAAGATTAGTACTAATAGATTTCTATTCGTCACATAGTTCCTGAGATATAGATTTCTCAAAATAAATACACTAACTACTAATGATTCAGTAGATTTTTATGAAATACTGCTTTTTAAAAAGCTATATCTCGAAAACCATTTAACGTAAATAGCTCTATTAGGGCTAATCTTTCAGCAAATTTACTCTTCTTTAAATAATGTAATTTTAGATTTTCTAATGTAGTTGGTAGTTTTTAAGATATAGAGCTCCGAATGAAAAATTAATGTTTTCCTAAGGTTTTGAAACAGTCGCCATGTTTTATCCCCCCTACCTATAATTGGTAGACTCATAAATTTATAATAATAATTATACATAGTTTTCAAATAATAAATAATTGGGGAGGGATAACTGCCTTTTTTTTCTTTCCGGCTCTTGTATTATTTTAGACAATTTGACCATCTATGATATTGTCATACTTCATAAAATATGAATAGTTTTTAGATAATAACCTTCACTGTGCTTTAATATTAGTACTCTATTGAAACAATTCAGAATGACTGGCCTATCGAAGTGACGTAAAAGATTTTTTAAGAATGAAACAAAGTTTATGTTCGTTGTTAGCACCTCTAGAAACACTTAAAACACAACATTTCAAAAAAATTAGAAAATGAAATGTTTTGTCTAAACATTTTCGCCTCATATTGGCCATTGATTTCTATTGAAAGATCGAAAAAATATAAATAACAGATTAATTATTTTATACATTCTTGTTTGAGAGTGGGTTAGTTTATTCTTAATTTAAAACAAATTTGATCCCTTTTTTTCTCTCAACTTTATTCTTTACAAGTTTTCTTTTCTTCTTTACAACAGGAAAAGTTGTAAAGAATAAAGTTGAGATAAAAAAAGGGATTAAATTTGTTTTAAATTAAGAATAATATAAATAACTTTAATGCAACTTGGAGTTGCAGTCCTACCTTCTACACCATAACCCCTGATGAAGACCTGAAACTCAAGTCGAAATGTCGGCATAAAATAAATAAATATGGTTTTGTTTATTTATGTTGTTCTTTGCTGACCGCACCTCCGACAAACTTATAACACTCCAATAATTAATAAACAACTTTAACATGACTCAACCAATCTACACAAAACACGACAATGGTTTAGGGTTCTATAAACCGCACTAAAGAGCACAATCCGGACCTTATTAAACAAATTAGAACAGGAGATATAAAATAAAACTGCATAACATCTTATCCATGAAACTCCTGGACCACAACACTAGTTCACTGTCAATGACCTGTTGAATATAATTTAATAAGTTTTATGTTAGAAGCTTACCAAAAAAAAAACCTTAAACCTTAAACCTCGCCAACCCTGTTGTTTATTAGACGATACTCTGACTATAATATAGGGATGCGACATCGATGTCGATGTTTTGAAAACATCGATGTTATACCCAAAACATCGATGTTTTAAGACCGATGTTTTTGAGCCGATGTTTTCTAATCATCAATGTTTTTGAACAACCATTTCAGTAACTTAAGGTCTGTTCCAACGACGACGTATAGTCCGCCCAGTCGGAAGTGGCTTTTGCAAATAAGAATGCAACATTGATAAAAAACACATCGATGTTTTGAAATATCGGTATTCAATATCAAAATAATGTTGCTTACAATACATTACCCAGAATACATCGATGTTTTTGAACAACTATTTCAGAAACATAAGGTCTGTTCCAACGATCACGCATTTTACGGCCTGTCAGAAGTAGTTTTTGAAACTAAGAATCTGACATCGACTACAAAAAACATCGATGTTTTTAAAATATCGATGTTTTAGTATTGAAAATCGATGTTTTTTATCCCTACTGTAATATACATCATCTATCCGAGAGCCAGCGGACATGGCGGAAGTGAATACCGATGAGTGCTTTCTATTGAAGTGGCCGTGAGTCACTGCCTACTAGATTCTTCAAACTTCCAGTCGCCAACTATATGTTAGTCCCAGGAGAATCAAGATTAATGGAACCCTAAGTTGAAAATATGTTAATTCCTCTCTCCCCATCAAAAATAAATTAAACTTAGAACCCACAAATTTATAATTTTATTTTTAGAATGGTTTCATGGAGATTCTTTTTTGGTTTACCTTTTACATTTGAACATCTTAGACCTGCTTTGCTGTCCGGATCTCTATGAGGCCGTTTAGTCCATTTAGTGCTGCAAAGCTCCACATAAAGATTAAAAAAATACTAAATTTATCATTTTTGATCGCTTTGA
>NW_027111802.1:196250-197154 GCF_000696795.3 Halyomorpha halys
AAATAATAGACAAGATGAACATAATCAAACTATCTGCTATTTATATTAATACTGTTTTATGTCTTCCTTCCTTTTATTTATATATAATTTTCTTATCACTTAATTTTTACATAATATTTATCCTTTACCTTATCATATCTTATTGTTGTAATGTTTTTGGTTGTTTTTTTGTATCTTTTTAGCCCTGAAACGTCGGACATTAAATAGTTAAAAACTAATTGTTCTTTTTTGACCGCAACTAACATGTTGTAGGTAGATAGTTCGGGTGGTAGTAAATAAAGTTAACAAAATAGTAGAAAGTTGACTCTGAGTTGTCATCCTTGTTACAATCAAGACAGCCCCGACGAAGTCCTGCAAAGTAGGACGAAACGTTGGTTAACAATAAATAGTTTTATCTACTATTTTGGTATATTTATCGACCACCACCTTTACTATCTTCCTACAATCTACTTCATACGGTCAACTATCCTCTTCCAATACTAAATTTATCATTTTTCAATTTATCATGGTGTGTCAATATTTATCGTGTTAATAATATCTTGAGGTTTACCGACACACAGTAATATCGGCGTATTAAATGAAAATATTGAATCTATTACTTATACGGGGAAAAATGTTGTTTTCATAGTTACAATAAGTATATATGATGATATTCAGGAAGTAACCACCCAATGGTGGTACTTCAATCATTGCTTTAAATTAGAAGATTCAGTAGTCATCTTCTTTTTAGACGCCTCGGAAGATTATCAGTAGGGATAGGATTTTTATGTTTTCACATATTTTTACCTGACCATGATATCAGCGATTCCTTACTAACTATAGATGTTTCAAGACATCTCTGGCCAAAAGAAGCCATTTTTATTTCACATATTTTTAAATATTTGGCCTTTTTTTACATATTTTG
>NW_027111802.1:199370-204301 GCF_000696795.3 Halyomorpha halys
ACCATCTTCTTATATTTAAATCTTTACGGTCAACTATATATACATATAAGTAACAGATATCCATTCCCGTTCGGTCACTGCCCCTATGGAAGAAAGATTTCGAGCCTTAATGTTCAAGGTAAACACTTTCAACATTTTATATGTATGTTGTTAATGTTTACATTTCGTTAACAAAGTAGTTGGAGCACATATTAATCTATTTATTATAATCTAAATAATTCATTACAAAGAAAGTCTTTCGCCGTGAAAATCTAAGAAAAGTGTTTACGGACTTACCTTCATAGGTTTTGTCTTGTTTTGAGATCCTTAATTCATTTTGTCAGTTCACACAACACACACTTTTTATATAAAAAGAGAAAACATAGATAAAACCAAAACATATAGATTACATTAGAAATGAGAAAGTATCGACAAAGTTATTACCCAACACAACTAAAATATTTGACCACCAGTGTATATTGTTCCTTTTCACTTTCTCGTTTACGATGTTCACACAGAGATTGGATACATTATAATTTTAAAAACATTTGACCTTCCCTATTGATGAATGAGGTATTTGACCTCTTCGTTTCAGGAATTAGAAATAATATACTCGTATATGGCTCAGTTCACAATGGTGCTAAGTACAATTAAAGGTTCTTTCTTAGAAATATTACAACTTTTCAATTAATTTTTTGACCGAACAGAATTACATATCAATTCAAAATCTGTACTATCGAAAAAGAAATTGATGAGTTGTCATTTTCGAAAATAGAGAACCTTTAATTGCATTTTTCGTAGAGCTAGCAGAAATGTACTTGGCACCACTGTGAAGTAAATTCGTTGATATCTGTATTTCTAACGCGTACAAAGAGTTAAGACAAACTCCCAATAAATTTATTGAAGACAATATAAATATTTGAATTGGAATACGGTTAAATATATTGATTAGATATGCATTTTAAATTAAATATTCAATTAATAATATAAATTAGTAAACAGAAAAAAACCTAAGGAAAAAACATTATGAACTACCAATTTATCAGTATAAAATTATAAAAATAACAATAAAAAATATATAAATTTTATTCTTAGTAAATGAAAAAATGGAAATCTACAACTGATGAAGGGTCAGGTTGTAGATTGTACAAGGACACGCTCAACCTTCAGATTTTTCTATTACTAGACCAACGGTTGTGCAAGGACGTACTGGTCAAAATCACACTAGATTGCCAGATGTTTACCCAATTGAGGGTACCCACTTTATAGAGGCTGGGTGTGCTCCGGAGGGCTCTTGAACCCAGGATTGACTCACAGCTACATTAACATAACAAATAATTAATAATAAATAAAAATAATAGACAAATAAAATATAATATAAAAAATCAAACAAATAATAATAATAAAATAGATTTATATTAATATGGTAATTCAGGCATACAAACATCAGGCACCAAATCATAGAAATATGGATGCTGATGACGTAAGATATCATCAGAAATTGGTATACATATTGATATGTATCTAGGTATTGGTAATTATTAATATTAGGGGTCTTTGCCAATGTCTTGTGATACCTGTGCTGGGTATGTGCCTCTCAACAAAGGGCAGTTCGCAGGTGGTTAATGGAAAGCTGAAAGGGTCCTGAGCAAATCTATTAAAAGGTATTGTTACCTGTCCAACCCTTGATATGTTCAATAAACAAATAATTGTTTCGAGTTATTGAGTGACAGTAAATCATAAGATTCTCTTGGCACAAGCTTTTGGTTAAACTTCGTCTCATTATTACTTCTTTATCTTAGAGTAGTTACATACAAATATGGCTCACCTTAAATAAAAGAGTTGTTAGTATAATTAGGTGCATGAGGTAACAGTAACAGTTTTCTTATCATATAATGTAATTTAATTTATCGTACTAATTAATTACATAATAAAACACTAACAAAACAAATATAAACTAAATCTTTTGAAATCATTCTGTTTTTCACTATAAGATTCGATCCTTCCTATTTGAGATTATGGCTCACATGATTTTAGGAAAAAAAAAATGGTGGCAAAAAAAAAAAAAACGTTGGCCCAGGAAATTCCATGTAAACATCTTTTTGGACTTCAGTTTCTTTTTCTGAACTCAGCTTATAAAGAGTTTTCATTATATTTAAATGTTTTAGTTGAATTACTGTAGCTTTATCTAAGTAAGTTTACTTCTCCGAAACCTTCACAGGATGCTGAAAAAATATTTTTATCACTCATGTCTTCTTCCCCAGTCTGGCAAGCTTGATCGTGGACACACTCACTAATTCCGCCAAATTCATATTAGTACTTATAATTAAAGATCAATTCGCCGAGTTATTTATTATTTGTTTTATAGTATTGCATTATTTATATTATTATATTATTTATTTATATATTATTATTAAATATTTAATATATGACAATCAAGTCGTTCAGACGCTATAACATCTTCCAAATTTTAGCCAAGTTGATCTTGTGCTACGATGTTAATAATACGGTTGATCTTATTCTGTATTTATTTCCGTGAAGGAACTCATAACAGAGTGATAGTCGGGGCCATGTTCTCCAAAAGAAATATATCATTCACTTTCTTCATGAAACGAATCTTCTTTGTCTGAGTTTTGTTTATTTTTATAATTGTCCATTCCGTCTTATTTTGCTTTAGGTCAGTAACGTCACTATCTCATTTTATTTCTTTGTGGTCGTAATCTGTGGTTGAAGTGGCTTCCCGTAAGTATTCTGTTTCTGATGAGTTTAATACCAAACTTTTTCTTTGGCTTTGTCGGTGGGCAGTTCAATTATAAACAAAATTTGCACCAAACACTTTTGCGCAAAACACACTTGGGCGTGGCTGATGATAGCCAATGAGGGAATGAGATTCCCAAAAGGTGATGCCCCTTTTTGAAACAAGTGGAGGCAGAAGTAAAGAGACAGAGAGAGAAGCGGTAGAAGTACAGAAGTAAGAAGACGGGCTAGAGAAGAGCATTAACTTGGAGAAGTCCTAAGAGAAGGACTCTTCAGAAATAGAACTCCACGGCTTAGACGACACCGATGGTTACGACAGCACTCACGGCAAAGACACATCCACGACATGAATCATCCAAAGCAGGTGCTATTAAGATATATTAAGCAATAAGTAATCATTATTACATTTAATAATCATATTTTATGGCAACCAATTATCTGAATCATTTAATTCATTGCAATAAATTATAAATAAACACTTTGTTCCTTAATGTAGTATATTTACTATCATATTACACAATACTACCCCTTATTATATTATATAGTTAATGGTAACAACAGTTTATAAATAAAAAGGTATTTAATTGGTGTACTGGTAAACACACCAAAAACCTTTGGAAAAGAATCCAACTATAATAATAGTTTTTCATGACTCAGTACAATTTAATTAATTAACTTATTTTTGGATAATTTCCTTCGGCTATTATCCTGGTATCCCGACCAAATCCCGAGACAGTATATAACAATATCATTAGAAATTTAACTATATAAATTATATATTGGTAACTGGTGGGAGGAACTAGTCTATTGTGTTGGTCCTTTTTGCCAATCCCAAGCGGCTATTTGAAGTTGCAAGAGAGTCAAGTTTCATTTCTCGGGACCGCTAAGAAATAAATATTAACAGACCCAGATGGAACCGAGCGCTCTGGGACCCTAGACAAACTGTCTAAACTTCCAATCCATTACAAAAGACTGATCTACATGACTTTTATAAGGCCTATCTGGACAAACGGAATTGAGCTTTGGGGCTCCACTCTTCTTCCTTTTTATTTTTTTTTTTTTTTTTTACAACAGGCGCATGAAACTGCCCTTGGCCTGCTCAACGGCGGCCAACCATCTTTCTCTATCTTCTGTAATGGTAACTGGGATCCTCAGTTGTCGTAGATCCCGCCTCACAGCAACGCTCCATCGGCCCTTCGGCCTACCACGTTCCCGCACACCATCCGGAGGTCCAGCTCTGTATAAAGTACGTACATTCCAGGTTCCTATTTTATATGTCCGTTTCCGAGGTCCAGGCTTCGTTGGGTGTTCGTAACAATATGATTTTTACGATTCATGGAGAGTCGGCCCATGAATTAATCCTTCTCCTTTATCCAGATTTGGGACTGTCAATGACCCTAGCGTAGCTATATAGCGGAGTTTGAGGCTCCACTAAACCTTCGAATTCTTCTCGTATCCAATCCTTACAATTCAAAATCCTGAAAGCTCCTTAGTTTGTCGCAAATAAAATCGTACATAAAGCCCTTAATGTTCCATATGTAAGCAAGCGATCTAGCCCGAACCAGATACCATTCCTTCCATTATAAACTCCCCAACCACCCAAACCCATTTCGTTTCTAACCATGCTTCCTCTTTCATTCCTGACAATCTTTCGAGGCGCTAGAAAAGAAGATGACCACAAGGCCTTCTAATACAAAAACGTTATTAGAGTGCTACTGATCAGCTTGCTAGAAACGGAGCTAAGCACCCTCCTGTAGGACCAGAACCATTCCTAGGCAGTGAGATCATTGCAGATTTAAAAGACATCTTAAGATATCTGGAGTAGTCCATGATGAAACCTGCTGCTTATGCGGACAGGCCCCAGAGACTGCCTTACATTACATAGCAGACTGTGGCAGGTATACATCACTCAGATACAAGCTTCTAGGCTCTGGTAGAATCACAGGAAATGAGGCTTCCTCTATAGATTGGGAGTACCTTTTGAATTTCATTAGAAAGTCGAAAAGGTTCGATATAGAGGAATAAGATACATAAAAGAGCCATTCCATTGGGTTATCTTGGGGATGGCAAAAAGGACCAATAGGCACCCTTGTCGGACTTGTTCCCCCCACCAGTACCAGTACCAGTAATTTCTGTCAAATTATTTTCTTCTGCTTGAATGTCTACCGCAATAGGTTTTTCTTTTTGACAATACC
>NW_027111802.1:205558-212491 GCF_000696795.3 Halyomorpha halys
GACACCAATCTTCGAGGACTGTGATATGGGATTGGAGATTTTGGGATACAATTAATGGGATATTATTAACAGCGTGCTAAAATTAAAAACCAATTTATCTAAATCACTTTCACAACTATAATACCACTCATCATTGTTTCATAAAAATAAACTGAATTACTGATTAATGACTACTAATTGGTAAACTGGATATTAAGTCCTCCATAGGGATGACACTTATTAACGCTAAGTATTACCTGTTGATGCCGGAAATTGCCTTCAGCAATTATCTAAATATACATTTATATTAATTAAAATTATAGGAGTGATACAACAATCATTCGCTTGTTAACTACGACAATGCAAAGCCTAGATTCATTCTGAAGAATGTTTTAAATTTAGTGAGAAGGCAGCGAAGGGATTTTATCGATATTGTTCGCGTGTTCGACTGCAACTCAACCAACTTAAGGCTAATGCAGGAGGAATTCCTTTCTCCTTGTTCTATCCATGTCGTATTTTTGCAATATATAGTAGATCTTATCGATTATAAAATAAAGAATCGATATATGTTAAAGAGTCTTAATGAATACATTTTTTACTTTCACTAACCTATATATGGAGTACATACAATCAGTACAAAAACCCAAGAAGAAACAAAAGTCAGTTATTTCAACCAATTTTTTATTACTTTAATGAATACTATTTATAATTAGTAGTCAAAATTGATGAGTCTGCCAAGTATAGGTAGGGGGAATAAAAAATGGCGGCTGTTTAAAAACGTTAAAAACTATTATTTTTCTTTCGGAGAACTACATTTATAAAACTATCAACAACACAAGAAAAATTAAGAGAACACTATTTAAAGTAGAGTAAATTTGCTAAAATATGAGCCGTAATAGAGCTGTTACGTTTAAAAGTTCTCGAGATAAAGTTTTTAAAAAGCAACATTTCATAAAGAAAAATCAATAGTTTTTTAATTAATTTTGGGAAACAATATATCCTAATATAATATATGATATATGATTATAATATATGTTATATAATATATGATATATGATTCCTGAATCATTAGACAGATGTGTATTACCACTCATATTAAAGCTAGTTTAATGTGTTATAACGTAGTTTAAAACGTTTTATCTTCCTAGGAGTAGTAGTTTTTATGAAATTTGCTAAAATAATTTTATTTCTAGTTGCTCGGACAAAAGTTTTGATTTATAAAAAAATATATCTCAGAAACGATTAGATTAAATTAAAGCTAATTTAATGTACTATAAATTTATTATAGCTTTAATTTGAGTGCTGACAGACTTCTGTGCCTCTAATAGTTTCTGAGATATAAATTTCTCTAAATAAATTCACTTACTACTGATTTATCAGTGCATTTTTTATGAATTGTTGCGTTTTATTAGATCTCGAAAACTATTAAAGGTAAATAGTTGCATTCGTGCTCATATTTTATAAGATTTATTCTTCTTTATATGATGTCCTGTAAGATTGTCTAGTATTGTAGGTAGTTTTAAAGATATGGATCCCCGAATAAAAAATTAATTTGTTTTAACGATTTGAAACAAAGTTAAAGGTAATTTTACTCACTAGTTCATGACAGGTATCTTTGCAGGGGTAGTAGTTTTTATGATATTCGCATATGAATATACATCTTGCACATGAAAATTTTCCTAACTATAAATCGATTTATTTTGTCAAATATGAAAACTAATATTCCTACGAAGATACACACTATAAACTACTTAATAGTACATTAAACTAGCTTTAATTTGAGAGCTAATAGACATCTGTACGTCTAATGGTTTTTGAGATATAGATTTTTCAAAATAAATTAACTAATTACTAATCTTTCAGTAGATTTTTAAGAAATGTTGCTTTTTAAAAAGCTATATCTCGAGAACTGTTGAACGTAAATAGCTCTATTTACTTTAAATAATGTCCTCTTAGGGTTTCTAGTATTGTTGATAGTTTTAAAGATATAGATCTCCAAATGAACCATTTTTTTTTTTAACCTTTTGAAACGGACGCCATTTTTTATTCCCCCTACCTATACTTGGCAAACTTATCAATATTGACTAGTATTTATACATAGTGTTCATTAAATTAATCAGAAATTGGGGTGAAATAACTGATTTTTTTCTCCTCTTGGTCTCTTGTACTAAAGATATAGGAGCAACAGACTACGAAATAGGAAACAGTCGAAAACGCATATCTCTCGTTCCCATTCCATGAAATTAAGAAATGCACGGGTAGGTTATCTTTTATCGAAACTATTATAAATTTTTTTATCGATTCCTTAATGAATACGATGCTTCCCTGATTCGGTTGAATGGAATAAAAAATCGATAATTACAATTGAATATACAATTAATTTATTATCAAATTTCCAAAATAATAAAAACTTTCGGAAAGTCAGTACTCTGCAATTAAGTCAGGTGAACAACCTCTGCAGGACATTTTAATATTTATCAGCCGTGAATTCTATTGTAGTAGATACGGAGCTTCGATTGCCACGCTTCAAGAATAATTGCAGCTAAATACATTTATATTTATGCATCTACTAGCAGACCCGGTAATGATTCACTACTGTTATATTTGAGGATGTATATACATTAATTGAACACTACTGAAACTTTTATATCAAATAAAATATAGATGAGGTGATAAAACGGTAACTATATAGTACAAGTGCCCAAAAGGAGAAAAAAGGCAGTTTTTTCACCCCAATTTTCGATTACTTTGATGAAAACTATGTATAATTACTAGTCAAAACTGATAAGTCTGCCAAGTATAGGTAGGGGAAATAAAAGATGGAGGCTGTTTCAAAACCTAAAAAAAACATTAATTTTTCATTCGGAGCTCTATATCTTCAAAACTACCAACAACACTAAAAAATCTAAAAGAACAGTTAATCTTCTGAAATATTAGCCCTAATAGAGCTATTTATGTCCAATAGTTCTCGAGATATAGTTTTTTAAAAAGTAACATTTCATAAAAATGTATGGAACGTACTGAAAGATCAGTAGTTAGTGAATTTATTTTGAGAAATCTATATCTCAAAAATCATTCGACGTACAGATGTCTATTGGCACACAAACTAAAGCTAGTTTAATGGACTATAAGTAGTCCATGACCTTTATCTTCGTAGGAATAGTAATTTTCGTAATATTTGCTAAAATAAATTGATTTATAGTTGTTCCGACAAATTGTCATTTGCCAAATTTATATTTATAAGCGAATATCATAAAAACTACTACCCCTACGAAGATACGTATAATAAACAACTTTATAGTAAGTTCAATTTCCTTTATTTAGAGTGCTGGCAGACATATGTACGCCTTATGGATCTTGAGATATATTATTTCAAAAATCAAAACATTATATACTAACAACTAGAAATTAATAATTTGTAAATTTATTTTGTCGAATATCATAAAATCTACGACTCCTACAAAGATAAACGTTATGTACTATTTTATAGTAAATTTAACTAGCTTTAATTTGAGTGCTGACAGACATCTATACGTCTTATGGTTTCTGAAATAAAGGTTTTTATAAATCAAACATATTGCCCGAACAACTATAAATCAATATATTTTAGCAAATATCATGAAAACTACTACTCCTACGAAAATAAACGTCATAAACGACTTTATAGCTCATTAAACTAGCTTTAATTTGAGTGCTAATAGACATTTATATGTCACATAGTTCCTGAGATATAGATTTCTCAAAATAAATTAACTAACTACTAATCTTTCAATAGATTTTTAAGAAATTTTGCTTTTTAAAAAGCTATATCTCGAGAACTATTGGATGTAAATAACTCTTTTAGGGCTAATATTTCAGAAAATTTACTCTTCTTTAAATAATGTTCTCTTAGTTTTTCTAGTGTTGTTGATAGATTTTAAGATATAGAGCTCCGAATGAAAAATTAATGTTTTTTTTAGGTTTTGAAACAGCCTCCATTTTTTATTTGAATGGAAAATTAATTATTTTTTTTAGCAGCCTGAAGATGGGGGAAATCTCCCGAAACGTTGCTGTATGATATGAAATAAACTAATATAGTTTAATAAGGAAGAAATTGTGTCATTCACTAAATCCATATAATTATTTTTATCGTTTTGAAACATCCACCATTTTTTATTTCCCCTACACTTGACTCATGAATTTTGAATGGTAATTATACATAGTTTTCATTAAAGTAACCTAAGATTGGGGTGAAATAACTGCCTTTTTTTCTTCCCGGCTCTTGTACTAATAGTAACATAAAAGGTAACACAAACTTCGTCTAATCTTCAATACTGGTCCATTTAGTTGATTTTTTTTTTCATATTGAAACTTTGACTATCTATGATATTGTCAGATATAAATTACATAAAATATATTTTTTATACATAACCCTCATTTTGGTTCAATATTAGTAATTGAAACAATGCAGAATGATTGGGCTATCAAAGTGTAGTAAAAGATTTTTTACAAGTGAAACAAAGTTGATGTTCATTTTTAGCACTTTGAGAAACCCTTAAATACGAATTTTCGAAAAAATTGAAAAATTGTTCGGCCTTTGATTTATTTTGAAAAATCAAAAAAATATAAATAACTTCAACCAATATACACTATTCTTGGCAATGGTTTAGGACTCTAAAAACTGTAGAAAATGGCATTATCTGGATTTAATTAAACAAATTGGAACCGGAGATATAAAATAAAACATTTGAAAATTCTTTCTTTATTGGTAACTAATATTTCGCCCTTATAAGGGCAACAAATAATCTAAAACGATTATTTGAACAATGGTCACCGGAATAAAAAAAAAAAAAAATTCTTCAAATAAATCAAGATGAAATATTTCTAATTTTCGATTTTTTCGAAAAATAGTATTTGAGGGTTACAGACGATGTTAAGAACGAATATCATTTACTTTTTCCTAAAAAAACATTCTGGTGCCATATTACACTGAAGTCCTCATTATATGTGATTTTTTGTGTATAAAAATCATTTAATATAATAATTAATATTTTTTTTCATATTCTTTAGAAAAAACAAATCGATTTCTATAAAATTAAATTGGGGCAACTGAACCCTCCCATCCTCCCTTCCCCCCTACCCTAGGAGTAAAGAAAAATTATTAATTTAATAAAAATTATTTTTATTTTCAAGCAAATAATTGCAATAATTTATAATTTACTGCTATATTTTTCTTAGAATTTTGGTTTCATTCGCCTTTTCCCTGCTGAACTGTCACAACCTAATCGACCATTTCTTGCTCCCCCTCCCCCAGTTTTGAACCTAGGTACACCTATAATCATCGTAACCACATTAAATACTAGTTTAGAATATTGTGTAGCTGTTTGCATCCTGTATAAAAAAATACGTGACCGAAAATATAAGTTTTTCTCAGTAAATTTAATATTATACTAACATCAACACAAACTCCATTGATCCAAATTTCCTCTCAATTTTTTTTATTTAAACTCCCAACGTTTCGGCCTAACGACAACCTAAAAATTGTTTTCACATTATTACTATATTACCTCCTCACATAATACTAATATTTTTAAACTTACCTTAATCATTGAATTGTCACAATTCATTAAAATTACTTTTTTTGTAGGCTAATTGTTTATGTCATATATCTTCAAAAGCAATATTAAATATTAAATTAATATCATAATAGTTTTAATTAATTTAAAAAAAGGTTATTCTCTTACAAACTACACAATCACAAAAAAATGTTTTTCCTTCTCTATTAACCTCATTAACAATACTAACAATGAAACCTACCTTCAACAGGTTAGGACTCTGTTATCACTTTATTACTGAGCCGTTTATTCACAATTTAATTAACATAGTTTTTTTTTATATGTTGCTAATAACAACATTATTGAAAAACATAATTATTGTATATATACTTTTGCACACACACCCATTTCAAGAATTTGAATATTCTACTAATAATTACATATTGATCTTACTTAAAATTTCAGATTATTATTTTATATTATACTTTAATATTATAAGGTACTATCACTACATACGGAATGTTCAATGTCAACGCTTTGCACGAAGTTAAACCTCAAATATGTTATTTCATAACAAGGAGGTTTGCGGTAAACTGATAAAGAAGCTAGTAAACATTGCTCAGCTTCCACGACCTTCTGGATAATGGGTCAGGGACCTTCTAACCGTAGAAATTCGTCTATTAATGGCAGCATCTGTTATTTTTAAGTTATTCCGTTATACAAACTAAAAATATTAAAACAGTTTTGTACGCCTTTAAAGCGTATGTATAAATATATTTCTAAATTTATAATATGACTCATAAGACTATTGTTGAATGTTACTTACAATAGATATGAAATTATATAATTGGAAGATTAATCGTTAACCGTATGTATTAGATTGTAATAATATAGTCCAGGTGGTGGTCAATTCAGGTATAAAATAGTAAAGATTAACTATTTATGAAAGGAATATAGTCCGGGTGCGGTCAAAAAAACTCCAACAGTAGAATTATACTAGTTTAATGAGCCAACGTTTCGCCCCACATTGCAGGGCTTCGTCAGGGCTAAAAAAGATACAAACACATAGTTACAAAAGGAAAAAAAAAACGCAAACATAAGTGTAAAATAACAGGGGTATAAAATGTAAAAAAGTAAGATATAATAAGAAAAATTAAAGGTAGTAAATAGTAAATGTAAAGGGTAATAAATAGTAACAGATAGATAAGAAAAGAAATATTAAAGAAAATACAAATAAAGAGATGTAAAAAGAAAAAAGAATACAAATCAAATGATGAGACAGAATGCATACGTATTTTGACTGCCGTCGCTTATTTTTTTACCATTTTTTATTTCTAACGTATGAGGGTTAGAATTACACATTTATTACACCTATTACACATTTTCAGACAAGTAGAAACCGAAAATGCTATCGATTTTA
>NW_027111802.1:212541-213171 GCF_000696795.3 Halyomorpha halys
CTATATATATTTAATATATTTCTAAATTTATAACATGACTCATAAGACTATTGTTTAATGTTACTTACAATAGATATGAAATTATATAATTGGAATATTAATCGTTAACCGTATGTATTAGATTGTAACAATGTAGTCCAGGTGGTGGTCAATTCAGGTACAAAATAGTAAAGATTAACTATTTATTAGTAACCTGATATATAGTTACAAGCAGAGTTGGGCAAAATTAGCTATTGCTGAAACTAATAGCTAAAACTGTCATGGATACGATATTTATTTATCAATGGTTCATTCATGAATAAAGGTCGTTTCCATGGCAATTTTATTTTCAGCCAGAGTTGGGCAAAAAGTATTCGATTAACGAGAGAGAATACATTTTTATTCGGGTGCTTTTGTATTCGAATATTTGAAATATCATTTCAATCGAATAAAAAATTAGTCGAATAACAATTAGATTTTTTTTTTAATTTCGCTTATTTTTTACCATTTTTATTTCTAACGTATGAGGGTTAGAATTACACATTTATTACACCTATTACACATTTTCAGACAAGTAGAAACCGAAAATGCTATCGATTTTAAGATCGTGTATTGATTTATTTAAACTATATTGATTTCTAATATATTAGG
>NW_027111802.1:216116-217292 GCF_000696795.3 Halyomorpha halys
GTTTTCATCACACTTTTAATGACCTATTCTAATGCTAGATTAAATAAGATAGGTAATAAAGAATCACCTTGTTTTAAACCCGACCGGACCTGGAAATTCTCAGAATAATGATAACCGATTCATACCTTATTAAACGTTTCAGTCATGCGCATCCGTACGAAATTTACTAACTTCTATAGTTTAGCAAACGTGTAGTGCTTGCAGCGATACCGCTACCTACTGGTCTATGCCATAACAACTACAGCTGCTAAAAACCACTATTACCCGGCATGATGCATCCTACCAGCTAACACGGTTACTGCTACTGGCGACAAGCAAACGACATATCAATATTTGTACTATTCATTGTAAATACCTTAATTGTAACATGCGACAATTCTATAAGACATTGTAAAATATATAAAAGTATCATTTGAATTAATAAAGATTCCAATAGAATATGCTGATCCACTGAAAGCTAACGGCTTATAGGTAGTACCGCTCGATAACAATAAGGTAAATAACAATAATTAAAAAAAAAAATAATAATAAATAAAGTTGGAAATATACATAACAATAAATAAACTAGAAAGTAGTTGATTGATAATAATAATAATTATTATTATTCTATGGGTAACAGACCATAGAGGCCTAAATCCTCGATGTATTTCCTAATATTAGGATGTAATATACCCAGTATTAGGGAAATACATCGTGCGTTTTCTTGACGTGGTTTTTTCGCAGGGTGGGTTCGTCACTCCCACACCTATTTTTTGTGAGTGCCACACATTGGCTAACGGGCCTCACAAATGTCCGAGGGAGGTTGTCAGTGAGTTTTCCATTATTTTGTGCTTGAAAAAAGTCCGGGTGGGACCTGGATTCGATCCGACAACCTGTGGATTGGTAGTCTGGCGCGTTACCAGGCTGCAACCGCTGCCCCATTTAGTTGGAACTATATATAACAATAAATGAACTAGATAGTAGTTGATTGATAATAATAGAAGATAAAATATAATATTATAGAGGTAAGAATCATAAAAAATTATCTATTCTAACATATATTATGTTTTATTTCTTGCCCTTTGAATCATACATATCGTTGTCTTTCATACATTTCATTATGTAAATTTATATTGTATTTCATTACTTAAAATAATTTTTTATGTTAATTCCATTACTCATCATTTAAATTTTCTT
>NW_027111802.1:220142-224319 GCF_000696795.3 Halyomorpha halys
CCGGAGGACGGAATTCTGATAGCTCTGCAGCTTTTCAAGCGTGGTTTGATAGAGGTGACGCAGCAGGGGTGCACCATAGAGCAGAGTCGGTCGGATTATCGCCTTGTAGATTTGCTGCTTCAGCCTTAGTGAGAGTTCCGGGGATTTCAGGAGATGGAAGAGCCTGTACCTCTTCTGGCGGACCAGCTTAAGTCTCTCCCGAACGTGACTGGAGAAGGTGAGGTGCCTATCCAGTGTGACGCCCAGGTAGAGAATGGAGTTGGAAATTCGCTGGGCGACTTCATCCACTTTGAAGGTGGTAGGCAGTGGCTTCTTTCCTTTTTGGAACGACATCACGATGGAGTCCGTTTTGCTGTGGTTCACCCTAATCCCAGTACGCGCATTAGTGATGGTGGCTGCAGATTCTTTAGCGTGGGTTAGGGTTTCTTGGCATTAATGCTGGTAGCGTAGATACCGATGTTGTTCGCAAAGGCTGTGGTAGCAGCTGCTACCACAGCCTTTGGGTGTTCAATGGCTACTATAGGTGCCGTAAAGACGACAAATAGTACTGGACCTAGTACCGATCCCTGAGGTACTCCGCAGGTGGTGGGGATTGGAGAGGAGAGGCTCTCGCCAACCCGTACGACGAGGGATTTCGTTTAATCATATATGAACAATTTTTCAATTTAAAAAAATAAATCATCAATTATTATTACTGGTGTAGACGAAAACAAAAGTTGCAGATGCATAGCACCTGAAGAAAAAAAAACTACATCATTAAAATAGATCAATTTTTTAAAACTCAACACTGTCAAATTTCTAAAAAAAAAATAGATAAATAAAAAAATGTTGACACCATTTTTCTTAATACTTTCTGTAATCTCAACACCCCCTCGAAGCAATTATTTGTTATTGGGTTCGGATTACCCAGATTGCACTGTATTATTATTTTTTCTTAAAATTATTATTCTGAGAATTTAAAAAAAATAATTTATTTTTATTATTTAAATTTGTTAAATAATTATATCATTGCAAACAGTTTAGGGCATCTTTTGCACGAGACTAAACCTCCTTATTATCAATTGTTAAAAGTAAATTTATATAGAGATATAATTTATTTAGCCATCCTACCTGCTCAAGTACATTAGGTTGCTATAAAACACAGAATACCAATCAATCCATGATAGGACATGTATACACAACATGATATAATAACTTTTTTTGTCTACCCTTTTACAATCAATAATCCTAAAGCACACTAAATACAATATATTATAACTATTTTCTTTCGCTATTAAACAATTTTATTCCATTTGACAATTCAATAACATTTAATTGAAAATTTTAGTCTCCCTATTTCACTCTCTCATGCCTTCCTTCTCTAGTAATCCGCAACCCACCATTTAGTACAAGAGCCCAAGAGGAGAAAAAAGGCAGTTATTTCACCCCAATTTTTAATTACTTTAATGAAAACTATGTATAACTAGTAGTCAAAATTGATGAGTCTGCCAAGTATAGGTAGGGGGAATAAAAAATGGCGGTTGTTTTAAAACGTTAAAAATAATTAAATTTTTATTCGGAGCTCTATATCTTTACAACTACCAACAACAATAGAAAATCTAAGAGAACATCATTTAAAGTAGAGTAAATTTGCTAAAATGTAAATCCTATTAGAGATATTTACGTTCAATAGTTCTCGAGATATAGCTTTTTAAAAAGCAACATGTCATAAAAATGTTGTATGGAACGTACTGAAAGATCTGTAGTTAGTGAATTTATTTTGAAACATCTATATCTTCAAAAACATTTGACGTACAGATGTCCATTAGCTCTCAAATTAAACACGTTTATTTTTGTAGGAGTAGTAATTTCATGAAATTTGTTAAAATAAATTGAATTCTAGTTGTTCGGACAAATTTCCATTTGTCAAATTTATATTCATATGTGAATATCATAAAAGGTACTACCCCTACGAAGATAAATGTAAGTTAAATTTCCTTTATTTTGAGTGTGAGCAGACATATGTGAGTATACGTCTTGTGGGTCTAGAGAGATATTTTTTCAAAACCCAACATTTTATACGAACAACTAGAAATTAACATTTTGTGAGTTTATTTTGTCAAATATCATAAAAACTACTACTCCTACAAAGATAAACGTTATAAACTATTTTATAGTAAATTTAACTAGCTTTAATTTGAGCGCTGGCAAACATCTGTACATCCAATGGTTCCTGAAATAAAGTTTTTCATAAATCAAACTTATCGTCCGAGCAACTTATTTTAGCAAATATCATGAAAACTTCTACTCCTACGAAGATAAAACGTTTTAAACTACTTTATAACACATTAAACTAGCTTTAATTTGAATGCTAATAGACATTTGTACGTCTAATGGCTATTGAGATATAGATTTCTCAAAATAAATTCACTAACTACTGATATTTCAGTGTATTTTTATGAAATACTGCTTTTTAAAAAGCTATATCTCGAGAACTATTGGACGTAAATAGCTCTATTATGGCTCACTTTTCAGGAAATTTACTCTTCTTTAAATAATGTTCTTTTAGATTTTTTAGTTTTGTTGGTAGTTTTTGAGATATAGAGCTCCGAATTAAAAATTAATGTTTTTTTAAGGTTTTGAAACAGCCGCCATTTTTATTCTATACTTGGCGGACATGTCAGTTTTGACTAGTAATTATACATAGTTTTCATTAAAGTAATAAAAAATTGGGGTGAGATAACTTACTTTTTTTTCTTACCAGCTCTTTTACTATTTGATCCGTTAAAGAAAGTAAAAGAATCTATCATTAGATAGCAATATAAAACCAAATTAATGACACAATAGTAGATTAGTGTAAAAAAAAGTAAATAAATAAACCCAATATATAGATTTATAAAAAATGATCAAATAGGTTAAACACAAATTAACCTGTTAAAAAAGGTATAATAACCTTGTAAGGCACGCCACGTCGGTCTGGTGATACAGGAAACAAATAATGGACAAACAGTATTAATTATTTAATAACTAACTAATTATTAATTTTAAAAACATCTTCTATTCAGACAAATACGTATTTTACATTAGGCCTTTTTTTGAAAATCGATAAAAATACTCGATAATTACACCAGCACATAATTACTCCTTGCAACAGGAACAGATAGTACAATCTGCTCCCCCCCCCCACTACAAATTCGTTTGAGTGTGGTTCCGGGGCAGTGTGTACCAACCTGATGACCGTGGTGCTGAGCAGGTGGTCGCCCTGAAGGACTGGCCTGTGGTGGCATTGAACTAGCTCTCAGCTGTCAATAATTAATTGTGGCTACTTCCATATCGTAGTTCGTAACTAAATCACTCACTTTACAACCTCATAGCAACCTTATCAGATAATAATCTATTATACACTTCTTCTTGAGACTTCCATGATTAATATTTCAATAAAAGTAAATGGAATTTTGTCCGGGGTGCGGTCAAATTAAACTCAAATATTAAATTGGTGTACTATTTTTATTTGAGCCAACATTCGCCCCACCTTGCAAGGCTTCGTCAGGGCTAAAAAAGATACAAACACTTAACATAAGTAAAAAAGTTAGTGTAAAATTAGGAAGGTATACAATGAAACATAAAAATTAAAGGTTATAAACAATAAATGAAAACGGTAATAGTAACAGATAGATAAGAGATAAATTAAAAAAGTAAAAATTAAGAGATGAAAAGGGAAATAATAAAATCAAATGAAAATTAATGAGACAGAATTCATACCTGTTTTGACGTAATTTTTTTTTTTTCAGATCCCTTTAAAAGAAACAGTGAATTAGTGAGTGCTTTACTGTGAAAAAAGGAATAAATCATGTTGGGTATTACCCTTTACTACCATTGGTATTTTAAGGATACCTGTAATGTTTATTTGTTACTTGTGAAATATCCATTCTAAATGGTAAATATAGATAGATAAGAGATTTTTAAAATCCGGAGATGAGGGCCCTCCTCGTGTTGTTTCACATAGAAGATAGAGAAAATACAAACATCAATTATTAAAGACAATAGATAATGGTAAAATAATACGAAAACAGTCAGAAGCCGAAAAAGAATTGTGGAGGAGGGGGAGGGGGTGCATCAGAAGATGGAGTTATAAGGTGATGTTGATCGGGTTTTTGGAACCTTGCCTGCCCTGCCACCTCGCAGGAAGGGGGGATGG
>NW_027111802.1:225364-228307 GCF_000696795.3 Halyomorpha halys
AAACTGCTCGTCGATTCCGACTATTACAACATTTACTACACAAACGGTCCTAACTTCCAATCCATAATAAAAGACTGATCTACGTGACTGTTATAAGCCCTATCTAGACATACGGAGTTGAGCTATGGGGATCCACTAAACCATCGAATTCCTCTAGAGTCCAATCCTTACAGCTCAAAATCCTTCGTAAAACCCTTAATGCTCCTTACTTTGTCACAAATCAAGTCATCCATTATGACCTAAATGTCCCATTTGTTGCCGATTTGGCCAAAACCAGATACCAATCCTTCCACGATAAACTTCCCATCAACCCAGACCAACTCGTTTCTAATCTGGCTTCACTACTTAACAATCCTTCTAGGCGTCTGAAACGAAGATGGCTTCGAGATCTTCTCTTTTATAAATGTTTTTGGAGTTCTATCAATGGGTAGATTCTCCACATGTTTGTATCATGTCATAATATCACTTACAGCAAATTTACTTGATGTGTATATATGTATACAGTTATAAATAACAATAAATAAATTATTAAAAAAACAAAAAAAAAAGTTCATAATTTCCCTCAGAAAGTGACAAACAACTTCATTCTTACATTAACCGCGTAACTCCAGTCCCTCCTGTCCTCAACTCTTCTCAGCCCACTCCACCCCTTTTTCAGTACAGGTCCCTTCCGTATATCCCCATTCTTTACATTATTCAAAAATCCTCAAGATCCACTATTCCACTATAATTGAAAGACCCTATTCCTTTCTTACACAGTTCCAATGTAGTTTACCTGATACCTTGTTCAACCTCATGTTGCAATTCCTTTTATATCGGCGATACTAAAAACCAACTTAAGAACCGCATTTCCCAGCACAAAACTTCTATCAACTTCAGTATTCCACTTGCCTCTAAATTATCAGAACATGCCTTAAACCTGAATCATACTTTTAAGTTCAACAATCCTTCAATTCTTCTCACAACCATAAAAAACGTCTTATCTCGGAGTCAATTCGCATAAATTTATATCATCATAAAGTTGATAAAGACTGCATCTCCCTGACATACCAACACATTTTGAGCCTAATAAAACCCCTTAAAACTTCTTTTCTCTTTGTTCCGCATTCCAGAAGCCAAGTTTCCTGTCATATCTTTTATTCTTGTTTTTCTCACCCCATACTTAATTTAATAATATTTTATGTATACTATCCTTCCTTTTTCTTTTATATTTATGTATCTTATTTTTTAATTTATATTCATGTGTTACCAGCTTAAGCATATTTATATTAATTACTTTATTATTAATTTTATAATATATAATTTACTTACCTCTGTATCCCCACTCATTTGGTATATTGTCTTTCTTAATCATTTATGTTTATTGTATCCATTATTTTAACTTTATTTCTTCTTTGTTTTAAATCCATGTACGTTTTAATTTTTTTTAAATATTTTTTTCCTCCTCTATATATTGTATATTCTATGTATATTATCATTTATTGTTTACCTAATTTTAATATTTTTTACACTGTTTACTTTAAAATTATTTTCAAATGAGACTTACTTAACTCCCATCCCCACTCCTCCCAATACAAACGGTTCACTCTATGACTTCCGTCAAAATGGGTATGAATTCTGTCTCGTTCATTTTCATTTGATTTTATTCTTTTCCCTTTTCATCTCTTAATTTGTACTTTCTTATTTTATCTCTTATCTATCTGTTACTAATACCGTTTTCATTTATTATTTATAACCTTTAATTTTTATGTTTCATTGTACACCCTTGTAATTTTACACTAACTTTTTTACTTATGTTAAGTGTTTGTATCACTTTTAGCCCTGAGGAAGCCCTGAGGAAGCACTGAAACGTGGGGCGAAACGTTGGCTCAAATAAAAATAGTACACCAATTTACTATTTGAGTTTAATTTGACCGCACCCGGACCAAACTCCATTTATTGATATACAGGGTTAATCAGCAATCTTCCAGTATTTCTATAAAAGGTTTTAGTCAATATCTTAAACATTCTTGTTTAAATTACTCTATTCATATTTAGATTACTCAATTCATATTTTCATAGATCTGTAAAGATGTCTGTCTGATTTACACCGATATTGTAAATTTATTCAATCTGACTTTGGCGCCCCCTCAGACAGCGCGAATCACATGTCGCAACCTGACGTTACAGGCGCTCGTCACATGTCTCTCGACAGCCTGGTCACTTGCTCGACCACCAATCCACCTTTTCCATGCTGGCCAGCGTCCGTCGGAAGAATTAAAGTTACACCACGACAACCTCATAGAAATCCAGAAAGACGTGAGGAGAAGACGGTGGCACCCTTGTAGTACAAGAGCCCGAGAGGAGAAAAAAGGCAGTTATCTCACCCCAGTTTTTGATTACTTTAATGAAAACTATGTATAATTAACAGTCAAAATTCATGAGTCTGCCAAGTATAGGTAGGGGGAATAAAAAATGGCGTCTGTTTCAAAGCGATAAAAAAAACTAATTTTTCATTCGGATCTCTATATCTTAAAAAGTAGGAACAATACAAGAAAACCTAAGAGAACGTCAATTAAAGAAGACCAAATATAAGCCCTAATAGAGTTATTTACGTTAAATAGTTTTCGAGATATAGCTTTTTAAAAAGCAACATTTCATAAATATGTGAATATCATAAACACTACTACCCCTACAAAGATAAGTGTCATAAACTACTTTATAGTAAGTCAAATTTCCTTTATCACATTTACCCTTCGACGTAAACCCATGACTTCTTGCTCTACAGTATCCTTTAATAATACCCCACTTATTCCTGTCGAACAAATCCGTTACTTAGGACTACATCTCGACAAACGACTGACATGGAATCCTCATACAAGACTAGACAGAAAAGACAAGAAACTACTCGTAGATTCTGACTATTGCAACATTTACTAGACAAACGGTCTAAATTGCCAATCC
>NW_027111802.1:229108-231082 GCF_000696795.3 Halyomorpha halys
GTAGGGTAACTTCAAGTATTTTCCAAAAGTACGTCGCACCGTGGGAAACCGCCATCTTTGTGCAATAACCTCAAAATCATTTAATTACCTTCTGTAATTCTCACCAATCCTATGTTATTTAGAGTGCTGAGTTCAATAGAATGTATTTTTTTTTTTTTTTTTAATTCGATAATATTTTCGGGTGTAAAAATATAAATATTAATATATCCATCATGAAAGTAATTTTTCCTTATAAATAAAATGTTAACATGATTCATAGTGCTTAATTTGATTATTGTTCTCACATTATTTTGGTTACACCATGACTTCATACGTCAATAAACCTTGCTCAAAAAAGATGATCCAATATGTACACTTTTATGATGAAATAGTTTCATCGTAAACGTAAATTAAGCTTATTTTTTTCTGGCCTATCAAAAATTTTCAAAAACGAATTTTTCGAAAATTAAATGAAAAATGGCCGAAGAAACGTAGAAAAAATAGTTCAAGAAACAAACCTTCTTTCGAAAAACTACAATTTGTGCTCTCAACTTTCGTTGATATTGACTTAGCCGAAATATGTTTTGTTGGATAGTTTAAAACAAAATAACAAAAACCAGTGTGCTTACCAAATTAAGTAATAAAAAACCGATGACTATCTACGGTATAATATTAGTTAATCGATATAATATTAAGAATAGATCTACAATTTCTGCGACTATACCAAGGCTATTAATCATCAGAGGAAACTGTATCGATAAGATAACAAACTGTATTGATAACAATTGCGTAACTTTGGAAATCGATGTTGTTGTCCTCGCGAGGCCGTTGTTACATACAAAAACATACCTGTTTAATTATTTTTCAATAATTATGTTTATTTTTTGTTTTTCAACCAACTATCTAAGATAACAGTAATGATACTGCTTTATCAGAAAGTTTATTAACGTATAAAATGGTGTTGAATAGGGTTTGCAAGGTCGTTTCGGTTTGCACTGGTAGATAGCGTCTTGTTTGTGTTTTGTTATTCTTTTAGTCAAAGTTAAAATTTGTTCCTACTCAGATTAAAAAACATTTTACCAAGAAACCCGGTAAATCAAAAGATCAATTATTCATTAAAGTCAGCTAACAGAAACGGTATTTTTGTGTTCTTCGTCTGGGCACTGTGGAATTACCGGTAACGAACTGGCTGATCGGGCAACGTAGGTGGCGATTTCTGAATAGTACAAGAGCCAGGAAGAAAAAAAGGCATTTATCTCACCCCAATTTTTGATTACTTTAATGAAAACTATGTATAATTACTGGTCAAAATGGATGAGTCTGCCAAGTATAGGTAGGGGGAATAAAAAATGCCGGCTGTTTCAAAACACTAATTTTTCATTCGGAGCTCTATTAATTACATTATTATTTATAACATTATTTAAAGAAGAGTAATTTTTGCTGAAATATTAGCCCTAAAAGAGCTATTTACGTCCAATAGTTAACTAGCTTTAATTTGAGTGCAGGCAGACATCTGTAAGTCCAATGGTTTCTGAAATAACTGCCAATCGATACCTTTTATTTGCTATAGGAACAAAGTCAGTGTAATTTTGTTTCCTGCAGTCAGTTTACGGGAAATTTTTAACTTGGAATGCAAAAAAAAAGCACTTTTGACTTGATTTTTTAATAATTTATTTATTGTTATTTACAACTGTATACATATATACACATCAAGTAAATTTGCTGTAAGTGATATTATGACATGATACAAATAAATGGAGAATCTACTCATTGATAGAACTCCAAAAAAACATTTCTAAAGGAGTTGATCTCGAGGATATCTTCTTTTCAGACGCCTCGGAGGATTGCCAGGAATGGAAGAGGAAGCAAGGTTAGAAACTAGTGGGTTTGGGTGGTTAGGAAGGAATGATATCGAATTCGGGCTAGATCGGTTACATAAGGAACATTTAGATCTTTATGGATGGTTTTATTAGTAACAAAATAAGGAACATTGAG
>NW_027111802.1:231452-232365 GCF_000696795.3 Halyomorpha halys
ATTTGGACATATACTTCACAAATATAAGGCACAGCCAAAAACCTCACATGAACAAACTATACGAAAACTGTGAAAAAATATATATTGGAAACCAGGATAAAACATGTCACAAACTGTAAAAATGTCAAGAATATAAATTTCACAGCATTGGCTAACCAAAGAATTACGTTTAACCATAAATTTAATTACAAAAACCCCACTATAATAGATATGACAAAAAACACAAAAATTATAAGGATCTTAGAAGAAATTCACATAACTAAAAATATGAACAATGCTATAAAAGAGATACAAAAAACTTAAATAAACACTATAAAGATGTAATATAATAAGCAGGCCATATAAGAAGTGACAAAATAAACTAGGAAGAACATTTAGAAATTAATCTGGATTATCTCTATAGGAAGTTTGGTGTCAATTCATAAAAAAAAATACTTTTGAGGTTAATGACTTCCAGTTTAATGAAATTTTTATTAAATCTATTATCTATCTTATTTTTATTATCACCACTGTCCCATATTCATGCACCTTAAACCTCATAATTTCTTCTAGAAAATCATGTCACAATTTCTGAGAGAGAAATTATGAGGTTTAAAGTGCATGAATATGGGGCAGTGGCCACGAAACGTTGTACCATGTGGTGATAATAAACATTTCATTAAACTGGAAGTCATTAACCTCAAAAGAAATTTTTTTTAGAAATCAAATTCTCCAATTCAAAACCATAATATTCTACGGGAATAGCTAAATTTATTACGTTTAGACATATCAATAGGGAGATATGCAAATAGCACATAGGCATATTGGTATGTCCAAAGAGATAATGTCTAATAGAACTAATTTGCTAAAGGGGCAGATGAATGTATCACTAGTGAACGACATTGTTTAAACAATGTGATGTAAATTTTAATTA
>NW_027111802.1:232795-236420 GCF_000696795.3 Halyomorpha halys
AGGCGTCTGAAAAGAAGATGGCCACGGGACCTTCTAATTTAAATTAATGTTTGAAGTACCACCAGTGGTTCCTTCCCAAGATTTTCAAGTATATATGAAACATACTACATATTTACCTATTGTATTATTTTGTACAGTTGTAAATTACATTAAATAAATAATTAAAAAAAAAAAAAGAATTGTAGGATATTGGTACTTGAAGATAGAGACACCCGAAACGTAGTCTAAACAAATAAATAGTGATAATATTTTTAATAGATTTTTTTCACCTCAACATCTTAATAAATAAAAACTACTATCAAAACTCAAAAACACTAATTAAAATTACATGATCTCAATGTAGTCAGTAACAGAACTATACAAACCTATAGTACAAGACCGCATTAAAACATCGTACAAGACATTTCATGACAAACTAGAGATCGCTACCACGAACATTCCCGGCATCACGCACCGAAGACTAAAAAAGAAGTTGGTTAAAGGATCTCCTTAGTTAACTAATTAATTCAATTAAAGTCAGGATGAGGTACCAATGCGTACCGGTCTCTATCATGCCAATTTTGTAATTTTTCATGATATTACATTTGCTGGTAGTTTTTCATCTGAATTATAGTGAAGTAATCATACAGTCAATAAAAACGCTACATGGAATATATAGTAAGTGGAACTGTTGCCATCGTGCAAAATTTCAAATTCTAGTCAAGGAAATACACGTTTGAGGTTCCCTGTATCCAAATAACGGATATGTTTATGTGTGTTGACAGCATAACTCAAAAAAAGAAAAGTCATGCTAAACTGAAATAATATGTTTAGGGCGTGTATATTCCCAGGATGATTTTCGTTTAAATCGACCAGCATTTATCGATTTTATAAATTTTATTAGAGCTAGTCTAGGCTAATCTTAACAACTATTTTTAAAACAGTTCTTAAAACGAACGAACGAACGAAAAACTCAGATAATAACACCCTATTAGTTTTCGTTCCTGTTATTATTTAACCAGTCAGGAGTACAGGTTATCCTCATGGTAGACGATTTGTAATATTTTTTTATATATAATTGGATGTGATGACAAAATCTCTACGATTACTTTTAGTTCAATTTTAAAAGTGACGCGGCAAATTGTTGCTCTTTCACCAGGAGCTGAAGAATCCAGATTTCGTAAAAGATCTAAGATCTTCTTGCCTCGGTTCATGATTTAAGATATAAAACGCAAGAGGTGTCCAGGTGAGTAAAATGCTCAAATGAGAAAAAAAATAAAAAAAGGTGTCAAGTTAGGAGTATACTGGTGAGAGAAATGATGAGTCTTACCGTTGCGAGAAGGCTTAGTGAAACTGAATTGAGTATAGGTGGGAAGGTAATAGTTGGTAAAAATAGCCGATGTGAAAACACCGAAACGTTTCATGAATTAATTGGGAAATTCTTCGATTTGGAAATGTATTGTTTTTCCGTTTATTTGTATAATTGATTATTTCAAAAATTATAATTCTATTCTAAGATTATTGTTATTTATAGCATATTATATCTAGTGGTTTTATTTGACAAAGATTATGTGCAGAAACATAAGTTGGCATATGTTGAAGAATATATTTATCTGGGTCAGGGAAAAACAAGTATTGACCTTAAAAGGCAGGTCTTCGACAGTTGCATTAGCCCAGTGGTCACTTATGGATGCCAAGCCTGGTCATTGACTACAGCTCAGGAGAGGAAATTACAGGTGTGGCAAAATAATATAGGAAGAAGAATTGTGAATGTGAGGAAAAGAGATCGAATAAAAAATGCTTGGATCCAGAAAGAAACAGGACTCACTGACACACTAAAGATGACAAATTTGAGCAAATGGAAATGGGAAGGGCATCTCCTTGGACGCGAAGATGACAGATGGTCAAACATTGCCACAGAATGGACTACATACTACCTTCAAAGAAGAAGAGGACGTCAAAAGAAAAGATGGAGCGATGTGTTCAAGAGGATGGCAGGACCCCTCTAGTGGAGAGCTGCTAGGGACAGGGATGTCTGGAAGAAGAAATGGAAAGAACCCGCCTCCCAATAGGGCTGGTCACCCCGGGAAGTGCTGACTGTTACTCCCGAAAGGGAAGGCCTATGCAGGAAAGGATACAGAACGATGGAGAGAAAAGTGATAGAAGTTAATGTTTTGTCCACTATTATATATATATTTTTTTTTCTTTAAATGTTTATATTGTATTTTGTAATGATTTTAATTTATTACATAAATTAAAGGATATTTCATTTCATATGCAGAGGGAGGTAAGGGTAAGGGGCGTGGCTACTAACTCCGAGGCCCCGTTCGAATTCGGCTGGGCAGAAAATTGTTTCTGTTACACTGTAGCTGTGAGTCAAGTCCTGTGGGTTCTGGAGCCTTCCTGGGATCCACCTAGTCTCTTAAATTGGATACCGTTCACAAAATCACCTCGTTGCACAACCGTTGGTCTAGTAACAATGCTTCCTTCAAACTACTGAACCCCTGACCCTTCATGTGTTGTAACGGTAAAGATTTCAACTTACTTTTTTTTTATATGCAGAAGTAGCAAGATGCCCTTTCATGATCTATTTTTGTAAAATAGTCCCTAATGTCATTCCACGTATGGTTCTTGGGAATTATAACAAGGGACGTGAAATCTAAAGTTTTATAATATGATATGGAAAATAAAACAAAAATATTTGACTAGTAGTTAAACTGTTAGCACTTTCACTATTCACAAACAGAAGAACTGAAGGCAACAAAACAGCTAACGTAATGGCGGTTGTTCGTAAACAACAGAACATTACCTACCCTGTGCTTCTATAACCGCTTTAACGAAAAACCGAACCACGGCACTAGTGGCCTGAGTTGAACAAATATTCGATTGACGAGAGACGAATAATTTTTTATTCGTGAATTTTCTACTCCAATAATCAATTATTCGTACAAAAACATATGATTAACCATCGGAATACTTTTGTATCCATCAATTTTATGGACGAATAATCTCTTATTCTAAAAAATTGAATGATTAACCATCCGAATACATTCGTATTCGTAAAGACCACATTTTTTGTTACAGCCCCATGTCGATACATACATATAGACTCCCCTTATGTGTCTCTTAACACGCGGAACACAAAAATGCTATCGATTTCAAAGTCACAGCGATTCATATTTACTTTTCTTTCGATTCCTTCTTATATTAGAGTCCCTTTATATCATATATTTAGTCGAGGTGCCTGTCCAGGCAAACCAAGCCCCTCGATCCCGAGCCAGCACCCTCATGCCTTCCCAGTTTTTCCCTCTTCTCTCTCCCACTTTCGAGATGTAATCCTTCCATTGTATTCTGGGTTTCTCTATTGGACGTTTTTCGGTTGGTCTGGCCTAAAAATATGTTCCTAGGTCTCAGCCTTCACTCGTCCAACAGAGATGTCCAAACCATCTGAGTTGTCTCTTCTCAGTGGTATCCTTTGCAGAGACAGTTCCTCACTTGTCCTCTCATTCCATATGCGATCCCTCCGAGTTCGGCCTGCGACTATCCGAAGGTATCTCATTTCCATTGCAGTAACTCTGTTTATTTGCTTATCTAGTGAACCCAGCTTTCCTCCCGTAAAGGATGGTGGGTAGGTATACAGCCTTGG
>NW_027111802.1:236470-259537 GCF_000696795.3 Halyomorpha halys
GAAAAGAAGATGGCCACGAGACCAGCTAATGTAAAATGTCATTAGAGTGCTACCAATGGGTAGTTTCTCTACACGCCTGTAACACTCCAATTTATCTTAGATCAAATTTACTAAATGTATTATAATGTACAGTTGTAAATAGCAAAAAATAAATATTAAAAAAAAAAAAAAGGTTTATTATTAAAAATGCTAACAATTATAAAAATTTTAAATTCACTTTACACATTAGATTCCAATTATTACTTTTTCAAAAATGTATTAATATCAAGGCAATCTGAAAGTTAAAATTCATCGATACGCAAGAGCACAATTTTAAAATCGATTTTAATTTTCTGCACCCCCGAAAACAGATTTGAATCATCCATGTATAGTTAGGGGGAATAAAAAATGGTGGCTGTTTCAAAATGTTAAAAAAAAAAAAATAATTTTTCATTCGGAGCTTCATATCTTTGAAACTACCTACAACACTAGAAAACCTAATAAAACATCATTCAAAGTAGAGTACATTTGCTAAAATATAAGCCCTAATAGATCTATTTACGTTCAATAGTCCCCGACATATATATTTTTAAAAAGAAACATTTCATAAAAAATGCACTGAAAAATCAAAAGTTAGTAAATTTATTTTAAGAAATCTACATCTCAAAAACCGATAACTTTAAATAATTATTTATTTACGGGGACCCGTCCCAAGGACGTTTTTATAATCACTGAGAAACAAATGTTAATATTTATTTATAAAACTTCATGTTTCATTAAAAAACATTAATAAAAAACAGAGTACAGCGAACAATAGCTGCAAAAACATAATTAAATACAATGGCAATAAAGAGAAAAAATTAGCTTATATGATAAAGTTGTCATGGAAACAATGTTTATTTACTAATGGTTCTGTTTTGATACCCAATCAAACTTTCAGAAAATTCGATTAAAAATAAAAATACACTGATTTTTATTCTAAATATAATGTACACAAAATATCAATAATGACACACTTTTAATAAATATATTTTCAAAAGTATTTCTACATTAACCTATTCTATTTGGTTAATGGTATACTCGTATGTACGATGGGAAAATTATAAAGACAATTTTGCTTGTAAAAATATTTTAAAATGTTTTATTTATAAATAGTTGTCCGTATCATTTCATATTATGAAGAAAATGGTCAGGGGTGCGTTCAAAAGAGAAAAAAATAGTTAACAACTATTTGCCGACGTTTCGCTCCACTTTGTAGGGCTTCATCAGTATAAATATATTTTACTGCTTAATTTTTTAGGTGGAATTGTTATTTTTAGTTCAACTCGTAAACATCTTTTGCTTTCTTTAAGTTAGGAATTTATGATTTTATGTGTGTTTTTATCATTATTTTTATTGATATATAATTATGTGTATTTTATCATATATATAAATAATTGACTGTATAATTTCAAATATGAAGAAGATGGTTAGGGTCGCGGTCAAAAAAGAACAAAAATAGTTCACAACTATTTGCCGACGTTTCGTTCCACTTTGTAGGGCTTCATCAGGACTAAAAAGATACAAAAGTAACGAAGAACATTTTAATATTGTAAGATACAAAAAGGTAAATTAAGGTAGGGTTAAAATTATCTAAAAACAAGTGAAAAGAACATTATATACAAATTAAAGAAAATAAGAAATAAAATAATATTAATACAAAAAAACAATGATAAAAAAAAAATTCGTAAACTATAAGGTTAAAAATGTAAAGGAGAAAAGTAAATTTAAGAAAATTACCTAATAATCCTCCTAGGCGTCCGAAAAGAAGATGGCCTCGAGATCATCTCCTCTAGAAATGTTATTGGAGTTCTATCAGGGGGTAGATTCTCCACATGTTTGTATCATGTCACTATGCAAATTTACTTATTGTATATATGTGTATACAGTTGTAAATAAAAATAAATAAATTATTTTAAAAAAAAAATTTAACGACGGAAAATAAAGAATTTGAAATTAAATACGGTTCGAGAACAATCCACTCCTGTAATCTCTCAATTTACTTCTTTGTATCCCCTCTTTTAGTGTGTTAAATTTTGGTTGAAACGTCGGGAAATAAATAGTTGTTAACTATTTAATTCTTTTTTTTACTGCAACCCTGACCATCTTCTTCATATGGATATTTTAATATTTTTAAATACTTTCTAAATGGCCATTTGCGCATTTTTTTTTTCGAAAACATAAATTAAGTTAGTTTCAATAACTATAAAATTGAATTCCAATGTTCATAGAAGGAGTGACGTCAGAAGGCGGGGTCTATTCCTTTCGTAGGCGTGGCATCCAGTATTATTATCCGCCATATTTGACAGTTGACAGTTTATAGTTGAGAGCTGGTTCCGCACCCCGTATGCCAGAATTGACTAGGCAAGGGATTAAAAAAAAAAGTTGAGATTGACTCAGTACGCTTTGAGTGCACATTGTTGTTGACATCGGTTTATTAAATCACTACTATTTCTCAGTCAATTCTTTGTTTCTTTGTTAATTGTTGCTTAAAGACGTAAAACCCTCTGGTCATCAACGCCTATGGCATGATAAAAGTAAAAAAAAAATGATAAAAATAAAAAATAAAATAAAATCGAAGTGGAGTTATAATTTAGAAATTATAAATTCTTTGCAGTTAACATCAAATGTTCTAAAAAATAATATTTACTTCTTTTTTTTAACAAACGATTACCCTGGAATCCTCACACAAGACTGAAAAGACAGGAAACTGCACGTCGATTTCGACTATTATAGCACTTACTGGACAAACGGTCCAAACTTCCAAATCATTACAAAAGACTGATTTACATGACAATGGTACGGGCTGTCTGGACATACGGCGTTGGGCTTTGGGGCTCCACTAAACCTTCAAATTCCTCTCGTATCTAACCCAAAATCTTTCGTAAAATCCTAAATGCTCCCTACTTTGTCACAAATAAGATCATCCACAAAGACCTTAATGTTCCATTTGTAACCTATTTAACCCGAACCAGATATCAATCCTTTCATTACAAACTCCCTAACCACTCAAACCCATTAGTTTCTAATCTTGTTTCCTCTTTTATTCCGGACAATCCTCCGAGGCGTCTGAAAAGAATATGGCCTTGAGACCTGCTACTGTTTTTTTTTTACCTCCTTAAAAAACATTAAAAATTATGTTTTTTAAGGAGGTAAATAGCAAATATAAATAGCAAAATGCATTAAATATAGATATATCAATAAGGAGAGAAAAATACATCACACAGGCATATTGATATGTCCAAAGAGGTAATGCTTAATATAGTAAATGGTTTGTGCAGGGATGAGTGGATGCACAAGTATATTAGAATGTGGTTGTAAAACATTTTTTAAATTATATGTATATAAATTACAAAATTTCACAATAGAAATTGATATAACTCACAAATAAGTGGTAAATATGGATTATAAGATTTTTAATTATATACATATAAACATATAGATAAAAATTGTTGATAAGAGTAAATTATTTGTTACAATTTTAGGATACAGCAATACAACAATATGAGTATGTGGTAAATCCCCAAGCATTGTACAAGAACAAATTATATAATAATAATATGTTCTATTACACTTATTATTAACTTTCTCCATTATAGCAGAAACAATTATTTATTTGTATCAAACATAATTCCTTAAAAGGAATTAATTTTTATTAACTGTTGCTAGAAAACATTAATTGAAAAATTGACCAAGTTATTTAAACAGTAAATGCTTGTTATATTTTGGGAGCATTAATATTCACATTGAAATAATTCTGAAAAGAAAATTTTCTATTCTGATCATATTTGCGATCAAATGAACGGTTTTATAGATAATTAAATTTATGAACGAAATCCCTATTAACGTTGTGTCCTTCAAGGGGCGTGGCCTAATTCCCACCACGTTAATTTAATACCCTTAGCATCATTTTAGTAGAAGAAGAATAGGGTTATGGCTCCCTCCCTCCCCCGTATTAATATTACAAATTAAACAACGAATATAGTTAATTGCTGCTGGATTTGGGTGTTTTATACACATTTTAAGTTTTTGGAAGATGTCTGATTGACCGTTTGGCAATAATCTTAATGTAAAGAGCAAATTAAAAAAAATATTAAAAATAAGCAAACATTAAATGATAATATACATAATTGGGGGGGGGGGGGAGAAATAATATATATATATATGCATACAATAAAAAAAACCTCACTCACCTCATTGAAGTGGTTTTTAGTAGAAGAAGAATAGGGTTGTGGCTCCCCCCTCTCCACCCCCCGTATTTAATATTACAAATTAAACAACGAATATAGTTAACTGTTGCTGGATTTGGGTTTTTTATACACATTTTAAGTTTTTGACCGTTTGGCAATAATCTTTAAGTAGAGAGAAAATATTAAATAATAAGCAAACATTAAATGATAATATACATAATGGGGGAGGAGGGGAGGGGAAGAAATAATATATATGCATACAATACAAAAAATCTCATTGAAGTGTTTGTATCTTTTTTATTCTTGATGAAGCCCTGCAACGTGGGGCGAAACGTTGGCTCAAATAAAGTAGTTTTTTGATATCTGCTTCTTTTCTTTGACCGCACCCGTATTATCTTCCTCTTATTATAAATAAAAATGGCATTATATACTCTTTGGATCTACTTTTTGTTTATTGATTAATATTTATTGGTTCTGTTAGAGGAGGATGAAATAGTCCATTTTCTTTATCGTGGACAAGTTCAAATCTAGCCGCCCCCGAAGCAGTTTTTTACATTGATACATTCAAGTTCAAAATAAACATCTTTGACGACCACCGAAAAATGTGTTGTAAAATACTCAAAACGGTGCGGTAAAAACTTAAAATAATAAATGGAGGACGGTCCGGGTGCGGTCAAATAGTGATAAACTATTTTAATTGAGCCAACGTTTCGCCCTACGTTGCGGGCTTCGTCAGAGCTAAAAAAGACACAAACACTTAACACAAGTAAAATAACTCAAATCTCCGCCGCAGTGCTCGCCTTTTAAACCGCCGTTCTGTAGCGTAACCTCTACGTCACCAGAACTTTAACTCTCCACGTGCTATTACTCCTCGTTCTTCTTCTCAGACTTCGTCATCTTGAGCTTCTTCTTCTTCTGATCTTCTTATTCATCCCCACTTTTATAATCCTCCAAATCTACTATTTTACGTTACCCGACAGATTAGCGTTTTTTCTCAATTAAATTAAAATTCCCTCTTCATAAATCTAATTTTAACTCCCTGTGTAATCTACAGAAGCGTCTTACAGATAAATCCCAACAATATATTTTCCTTCTGTAATGCAGATTTTATTCAGTTTATCCAAAATCCATACATAATTCGTTTAACCATTTTTCGATCCCCTCTTTCCTACGTTCCAAATACTGTCATTCTTTACTCATTTTTAAAAAATCGCTTTTAAATCTCAAATACCCCTGTCGAACAGATCCGCTAACTTGGACTACATCTGGCCAAACGATTAACCTGGAATCCTCACACAAGACTGAAAAGACATGAAACTGCACGTCGATTTCGACTGTTACAGCACTTAATAGACAAACGGTCTAAACTTCCAACTCATTACAAAAGACTGATTTACATGACAATAATAAGGCCCATCTGGACATATGGAGTTGAGCTTTGGGGCTCCACTAAACCTTCGAATTCCTCTCATATCCAATCCTTACAATCTAAAATCCTTCATAAAATCCTCAATGCTCCTTACTTTGTCACAAATAAAATCATACATAAATACCTTAATGTTCCCTATGTAACCGATCTAGCCCGAACCAGATATCATTCCTTCCATTATAAAGTCTCTAACCACTCAAACCCTCTAGTTTCTAACCTTATATCCTCTTCCGTTCCTGACAACCCTCCGAGGCGCCTGATAAGAAGATGGCCACGAGACCTGCTAATGTTAAATGTCATTAGAGTATAATTTTTGTTTAATATATAATTTGGTCCCCCCTATTATGTATATTATCATTTATTGTCTACCTAATTTTAATATTTTCTTTAATTTTCTATAATTATTACTTTAAAATTATTTTTAAATGTAACATACTTAACTATCAATCCCCAATACAAATGGTTCACTCTGTATTTGATTTTTGTCAAATAGTTACGTTTTATACTTCCTTTATTCTTGATTTTATTCGTATCCCCCTTTTTCCATATCTTAGTTTATTACTTTCTTTTATATTTCTTCTCTTTATCTGTTATTATTTTCGTTTTCATTTAGTTTCTATAACCTTTTATTTAATTAATTTTTACATTTCCTTGTATAGCCTTTTAATTTTTCATTTACTTTTTTACTTATATTATTTGTCTGTATTTTTTTTTAGCCCTGACGAAGCCCTGCAACGTGGGGCGAAATGTTGGCTCAATCAAAATAGTTTATCACGATTTGAGTTTTATTTTACCACACCCGGACCATCTTCCATTTATTATTTTAAGTTTTTACCACACCATTTTGGGTATTTCACAACACATTTTTCGGTGGTCGTAGAAGATGTTTATTTTAAACTTGAATGTGTCAATGTAAACAACTGCTTCGGGGGCGGATAGACTTAAATTATTAAAAATATTAATCAATAAACAAAAAGTAGATCCAAAGATTATATAATGCCATTTTCATTTATATGTATATACATTATATTATATAGAGGAAGATAATACGGGTGCGGTCAAAGTAAAGACGCAGATATCATAAAACTATTTTATTTGAGCCAATGGTTCGCCCCACGTTGCAAAACTTCCATTAAGAATAAAAAAGATGAAAAAAACACTTCAATGAGGTTTTTTGTATTGTATGCATATATATATATACTATTTCTCCCCTCCCCCCCCCATTATGTATATTATCATTTAATGTTTGCTTATTTTTAATATTTCCCTTAAATTCGCTCTTGACTGCAAGATTATTGTCAAACGTAACGTATTATTTAACCGCCAACCCACACCACTTCCTGTCAATCTTTCATTTTCATGTTTGCAATCTGTAAGGTAAGTCTCCTATCTTTCATTATTTTACTCGTATTCCCTTTTTTTATCTTATTTATATTTCTTTTTTTATGCTATTATTTCCGTTTTCATCATTCATTATCTAAAATATTTTTGTTATTCTTAGTTAATTTTACGTTTCGCTGTACATCTTTTTTTATTTTCTTAAATTAACGTTGGTCCTTTTTGGTAGAAATTATCATAATTTCCCACACCTTTGTTAAATTTTATTTTTGTTATCTATTTGCTTACTATGTTACCTCATTTAAGTGTCTGGTTCTTTTTCTACGCTGATGAGGCTCTGAAACGTGAGGCGAAACGTTGGCTCAAATTAAATGGTTTAATGAATATTTGATTTTTATCTTTGACAGCACCCATGGACCATCTCAATAATAATCATCGGTCTTCCAGTATTTTCATTTATATTATGATTTCTGTAAATTGGAATTGTATAGCTGGGAAATTTACTCTTGAGTAAATCAACATTAAAAATAATAGTTGCTTGTTTTTAAAGAAAAAGACAAAACATATGAATACTTTTTTGTTTTTATTTTGTCCGGGCTGGACGGAATAGTCCATTTCGTTCACAATGGATAAAAAGAAACACACTATGAATCTTCAACAAGAAGACTTTAGATGAGATCTTCCCAAGAAAAGAACGAAATGCAGCGACATTGACATTAAGTATAGATGAAGAGGAAGATGGTGGTAGGATGGAATTAGGTTGTTTGGTCAAGACAGTAATGAAGTCAGAATGAAATCAGTGATTATCTCTAGTTAAAATTCCAATAATCATTCGGCAGATATATTTTTGTTATATGATTTTGATGTATGAGTTATATATGTGATGCATGAACATTATTAAACTATACATTAAAACGAGATTTAACATCACATGATTTTCATTGCAACGTTTAATCCGTTTCATTTCAATTGTGGACAAAATTATTATTTATGTAACAAAATTAATAGGAACTACTACATAATGTAACTTAGTGCCATTGAATAAGTGTAATGTTTCACAGTGAAATCTAGACAGATGAACAATGGTGCCGAATTTTCTTCCTGAGATATGTTTTGATTTGAAACGTGTATAGTACCACAACTTGTTTAAATATTTAACACTTTTACATGTTTAATAATGTAAGGATTGTAGATAGGTAGTAGGAAATGTCACATGTTTAATGTTAATTATAAAAATGGCTAGTTTGGAATGGCGGATTATAGAAAAGTTTGTTTGCCCTATTTGAAAAAGTGCTGGAGGAAAAAAAGAATAAAGAAGCAACATAGTGCTAATTTCTTGCTTGGTGCTGGTGAAAACATACCATCTATTGCTAATTGTGAATTGGGTACGTTTTTTTTATTTTTATGGAATTATTTATAAAATAAACACGATCATTAATAATAAATTAGCCTCATCTTGAAATTAAACATTTTATGAAACAGAAAAACAGTTTAAATGTTTCTAAGAGTTTAAAATTCAGATGCGTAGCGCGCATCACATGAATTTCTCTTATCACCCTACTTAGAGTTAAAACTAATCCTTTCAAATATCAACGAAGGGCTGTGCAAATGAGTACAACAATGGTGTGCCATGAAAACATCGTACTTCGAAAGTAATCCCACTGGACTTACGATGTTTTCGTTACCTAACATCCATCGATAAGTCAAAATAAGTTGTGTTTTACACGCTGTAAACCTCTTTGGAATTCTTACATTATGCAATACTTTTAGGGCTTTCTCTAGATGATGCATATAATAAAACTTGTTTATAGAGCGAATCAGGTGTATTTTAACTCGTTATATGGCTTGCAAAATAGTAATCCTATTTCGGCCATTTTTAAGCGAAACCAAAAACTGACTATTTTCATTACTTCTAACTTCGCTTCCTCTTCATTTCTGACAATCCTCCGAGGCGTCAAAAGAAGATGGCCAAAAAACTTGCTAATGTAAAAATGTTATTATACAGCTACTAATGGTTAGTTTCTTTAAATACCTGTATTATGTCATTATGATCTTACATCATGATTTACTGTATGTATTATTATGTACAATTGTAAAGTTCAATAAAGATATACAAATAAAAATATTTTCATAACAACCATGGAAACAAGACAATATTTACTTTTAAATTAAGTTTATTGTTGCAGTTTTTGATTACCTTGTACGACTTCATATGTTTGATTTTTTTTTCTAAAACCTTTTGCTCACCAACCATATATTATATATCTATAATTTCCGGCAATATATTATTTGCTTTCCAACGATATATTATATACCTATAATACTACTGTAATTTCCAGCAATTATCTGTCAATCTGGGAAAATATTTTTCACATTTTCTCCTTTAGTTAATCATCTAATTCTTTCATAGTTTACAATGAGAAACGGTTTATTATTTAAAAAAAAAAAAATTAAAGTACCTTTGAGAAGTAGATTCCAAAGTGATGAGGTGCCACTAGCGAATGCTTATTTCTCAAAATACTGCAAAAGAAACAAAGTTATAATTTAAATAAAACAATATAGAGCATTCAAGAATTTACTAAGCACTGTTGTTTTTTCTTTTTTTACCAACATGCGCCGCGAAATTTTTTATCCCAGTGTAAGCTCTTCTGAAAACTCGACATTCAAGCCTTCTCAAACTATTTTTTAAAAAATACCTAAATGATATGGGCGACCACAAATTTTTAAATTGAAGAGTTCTATCATTAGAAACATTTTTGAAAAAATGGTAAAAAAAAGTGTTTAATCGATTATAGAAAGTCGATTTTAGCGAAAAAGTTGCTGTAAAATCCCAAGAAAATTCTCATATATTATAATTAAATATTAATTTAAAGTATTAATTTTTGTTTTTGAACTAGGTTGTTCACATACACACAGACATATCATTTTACAAGACTTGCTTATTTCGATTTAGAGAAACTTATTATGAAAGGAACCACGGCAACTTGAATCAAAAAAATTACGAAAAAAGTATTTTAGTGTATTACAGAAATATATTATATTTTTCAATCATTAAAAATATTATATGACATAATGTCTAATACGTAGTTGAAATGAATTTTTAGACTAATAGATTGAATTATAATTATAAATAATAACTTAATTGAACTATTCACATAAATTATTACGAATGGTGTCTTGATAATCTCAGTATCAACTACTTTCCTAAAAACTAGAAAAATTAATAACATTTTATTGATAAAATCTGTAGTAAAGATTATATTTTAATGTTAAATTGTCAGTTTATTGTTATAAATTAATAGCTTAATTAAATAAAAATGTGTTCGATTAATAGAAATATTCAATTAAGGCAACTACTGTTAAATTAATTAGATCATCGATAAATATTACTGTTTACTTGAAATATTAAATTTAACTTCGATAATAATTACTTAAACAATAATTGTAATGTATAAAACATATTAATTTGATATTTCTAAGTTTTTGATTATTAAATTACAATTTGAATAATGGGTGCAGAGGGGAGCTATAAATCCATTCCAGTTTAGTGATTGTGCTAATCGATAAATTGTTCCAGGGAAGCTGAATAATTAAGTTACTTATATTTGTTTGTCTCCCTTACAGCAAACCAGTGCGTTTTATTTGTACATGCGTATGAGACCAATCGTATTCAAATCTTTATAATATGTAGGAATAAAATTATGAATGTCGTTTAAAAATCTTTTATTCTTTAATCATTCACTGACAATGCCTCGGTATTGTCAATATTTACAAACCAAAGCCAATGCATTATTATCATGATTATTTATACTAGTTGTAGGGTTACTAGTATAAAGTCAAAGCTCATTTCTAGTGAGATTGTTTTTATTTTTATTTGTCAGGTCCACCTTCAATTACAAGATTGCTAAATTGTATAACATTGAGTATTATCATTTTGTATCAGAGGATGATGAAAATAATATCTCAGTTTTAATGGTATCGATTAGAATAAATACACATTGCTACGTGCTAAACGGGACATATATTCAACAATTTCATGCAGGAGATATCTTAGATATCCTTTAACACGCCAGATGTTATCCCTAGAATCTCAACATCAGTTGACTGTGTCGAATTGTTCAACGAAATACATCTAAATAATTCAGAAGTTGTTGTGTATTGACGTTTCTCTCTTTTAAAGAGAAATAACCTCTCGATATTAATATTTCAAAAGAAAAAGAGATGTGCAGAGAAACAGAGCTGAGACTAGAGACAATGGCTATAATAAGCCCAGATAATAGTAATAAAAGATAGGCTGAGGCTAAAACAGCTGATTGAGAGAAGTGGTGGGGGAACGGCGGCCATATCATCTGTGTGGCTATTAGTGTGAGGGTCAGAGGGCTAGCAGGGAATGGAAAATATGTCGTACCAGTCGGGGATATCCAACAACTCTTGATGGCGACTCTTTATATCATCTCTCAACAATAACAACACCCACAACAAGGTAGTTTCGACCTGGGATACCATTTTATATCAGCCAGACTTCACTCCATACCATTAGTAGTCATATCCAAAATGGCTACCCAAAGAAAAGATGTTTATGTTTTCGTTGTTTCATAGAGGCCTTTTCTATTTGCAGAAATGGAACTCCGGGTTGGAAACAAATACAGACTAGGACGAAAAATCGGAAGTGGCTCTTTTGGAGATATATACCTTGGTAAATGATTTTATTGCCTACCAGCTCGCTTTATATTACCCCTCTTTCATTCCATCGTTTTACGTTATCGTAATCATTTATTACCTTTGTGTACCCTTCTTTGCAGGAACTAATATTTCTACTGGTGAAGAGGTAGCAATCAAATTAGAATGCATAAGAACAAGACATCCTCAACTACATATAGAGTCAAAGTTTTACAAAATGATGCAAAATGGAGGTAGGTACCCACCAGAATCAGAGGTCAGTATTTCGTTTAGGCATGAATTAATCCAGAGTCTAGCTGTTTTATAGTATCTGTAGTTTTAATCTGGACATAACTGCACTCATGTAACAGTCAAATATTAAAAAACCTTGAATTAATTAGTTGTTTTACAAGTTTTTATTTCCATTCATATTGTAATAGCTTTTATTGGGTTTTATTATTGAGACAATTCGTCATTTTTGCAATTATGAGTTTACACCAAGCTTTTTAGTTGTTATATAAGTTGTTAATGTCCATCAATTGTGTTCACTCAGAATGCAATTTATTGATTGCATCAATTATTTATTTATACCTCATAACCTGTCTTTTACTATCAATTAATATGTATTATATTGATATGTTAATGTAAATTGTTTGTTTTTACAGTTGGGATACCTACCATCAAGTGGTGTGGATCGGAAGGTGACTACAATGTTATGGTTATGGAACTGTTGGGCCCTTCATTAGAAGATTTGTTTAATTTTTGTTCTCGTCGTTTTTCTCTTAAGACTGTACTCTTATTAGCTGATCAGTTGGTGAGACATTTGATATGTATCTAATTAGCACATCTCTTTTAAAATGTACTTGTCTATTCTAATTTGTAATAATTTGATTTTAGATCAGTCGGATAGATTTTATTCACAGCAGAAATTTCATTCACAGAGATATTAAGCCTGACAATTTTCTAATGGGTCTCGGCAAAAAAGGGAACTTAGTGTATATTATAGATTTTGGATTAGCGAAAAAATACAGGGATGGAAGGACACATCAGCACATTCCATACCGGGAAAACAAAAACTTGACAGGGACAGCGAGATATGCATCGATAAATACTCATCTCGGCATTGGTAATCATTTCATTTATCATTTAATTATTATATTTTCAAGTTAACTATAACTATAAGCCGTCTGCTCTGCTTTTGTTATATCCTTAAGTTTAAAAGTTGTTACAAAAGATAGCTAGCATTCCCTGTTTTATTATTATTATTCAGGTATATAAACAGTTCTGAGAGTCTGACATACTTGATAGTTATCAGTAAGACCTTAGCTGTTCTTAAAGAAAAGTCTGTTTTTTTTTTTTTATTTATGTTCTGTTTACAGCTTAAATTTTTAATTCTTTAAGTCAATAATAATTAGTTTATTTTCTATTATCAAGTTATAGAATTGGTAAATTTGATTATATTTATCTATTGTTGTTTATCTTAAGAATAAGATCTTTATTTCTTATCATATTGTTGTCATTTCAGTTGAATAGGAGTTTAATTCAAATAAAAAGTTATGAATATTAAGTACTATTAAAAATTCTTTGTCACATTTTTAGCTTCTGTTTAATTTATATTATAACTTACTGCTAATGGTTTAATTTAGAACAATATATTTTCATTTAAAGAAACACTAATGTTTAGTTCCTTTTTTTTTTTTTTTCATGTTACAGAATACAACTGTAACATATGGGTTTTTTTATATTAGCTGTTTGTAATATTACTTATATGTATAGTATAGCATCTTTCACAAGATCTTGATGTAGTTACGCAAATACTACCTGGTTTAATATTAATTTTTATTGAATCCGATAAATTATTTTGTTACAACATACCATGTAAATGCTATTGATTCCATCAAGTTTAATAAATCTGACTAAAACACATTTTTATTTTCTATAACATTGAACAAATATCTTCTTTGATATTTTGTTTAGTTTTATCAATAATAAATTAAATTAAAAACTCGTTAAATTTCTTCCCTCAAATGGTGAATATAGAGAAATCTTTGTTTTTTGTTAAAATGCAATATTATTTGAATAGGTAAATGACTGAGCCTGTGTTATTCCCTGTGCCAAACATTTTTATATAACAGGTAATCGATGTTTTCTAATTTTATTTTTATTTTTTTTATTTTGTATGAATAAATAATTGTTTATTTAATCATCTAAAATAATGCATTTTTAAGACAAAGGATGTTTTATCTTTCTTGCATATTTCTCTCATTCATCTTGCTTCAGATCTGTTTTCCATCCACTGCTTCTGTAGTCAGAAAATGCACCATAATCTTCTTGGCTTGTTTTGCTGTCATTGGATTCGGATTAGTATGTCCATTATTTTTTTGACACTTCCTCATTTACAGGTTCGAGTTGTGATCAAACGTTGATTATCACTTTTAATTACATCATATCATTATGATTTTTTTTCCTAGATATGCAGTGATTACAATGATAAATGAAAAATGTTAATACTAGTATAAAATTCCTTCCCCTTTTTTTTTATTTTTTTTTTTACATTAGTCTTTTGTTCTATTTTTATATGTTTATTGACATTTCCAACTGTATTAAATAAAATGTCTAGTAAATGTGGTATCTGTGTTATAATGGCAAAGAGAAACTACCCATTGTTACTATCTAATTACATTTATACATTAGAAGGTTTTGAGGAGGCAATCTTTTCAGGTGCCTCAGAGGTTAGAAGAGGTTGCAAGGTTAGAAACTAGTTGATTTGGGTGTTAAAATGGAAGGATTGATATCTGGTTCGGGCTAGGTCGGCTACATGTGAAGCTTTAAGAAGTTGTATGAATGATTATATTTGTGACAAATCAAGGATTTTACAAAAGATTTTAAATTGTAAAGTTTGGATACGAGAGGAACTCAATGGTTTAGTGAAGCCCCAAAGCTCAACTTTGTACCTCCTAATAGACCTTATTATGGTCATGTAAATGAATCTTCTGTAATTAAAATTAAGTTTGGGCAGTTTTTCTAGTTAATGTTGTAATAGTCAGAATTGATGAGTAATTTTCTGCCTTTGCAATCTATGTGGATTGCAAGTTAGTTGTATGACCAGGTGTAGTGGATTTGTTCTATTGGGGTGAGTGAAATATTATTAAAGGATACTGTTAGAAAAGAAGTCATCGGTTTAGGATGAAGGATAAAGTTGATTCAATGGGATTTATTGGACTTTATTTGAATTCTTCTATTTTGACACTATTCTTCAAGAGTTGTGATTTGGGAATGAAGATTTTGAGTTACAATTGACATAACATTATTCACTTATAAGACACGTATCATTGGCTTATGTGATGAGGACAGGGTTTGGATGTTAAATGTTTATAAACTGTGTAAAGGGTAAGACCAAAGTTAGCCTTTAGTTAAATTGAAAATTAAAGCAATTTTATTTTATTATATAAGCTTGGATATTCTTTGACTATTGGTTTCAACTAGTTTTACTTGACAACTAGTACGACACATATCTGGTGTTCCTTTAACTTCTGTGCTCTTCAGAGCTGAAAAAGGTAGATAATTCATATACATATATTTTTAATTTTTATTAAAAAAAAAAAAATTTAAATGTGCAATTATACTTGGCATCAAAAACAAAAGGCTTTGCTAAAAGCATTATATCATGTTCTAAGGCAACCAACTTCCAATTTGCTGAAATTCTAACCTTTATTGAAACATGAATCTGTACAACATTGAACAGTATCGTAATAGCCAAACATTAGATAATTACTAATGTTTTAAAGCAATTTTTTTTTAAAACCACAGCATAGTAATATTAAACTTTTTCTAATGCTTGCTTGTATAAATGACAAATCATTGCTCAATATTTGTCAATATAATGGTATACTAGTGTCATTTCTACCAGGGCCTTGTTTCATATTGAAAGCTAACAGTATTACTTCAAAATACAAGTATAGAAACAACCTGTTTATTATACTAATGCTTTTTTTTTTTTTTCATAATAGGGAGGACTATTAGTGATATTACGAGAGGTAAAAAGTACTAAACTACAAGTTACTATTATACAAGTCAGTGTAATTGTATTAAGTTAAGTCGACAAGACTAATAGTATTAGTCTGTACTTTATTATGAAACAGGGCTCAGGTGGGTGTGAACTCATGCAAAGTCAAGTTTTGTGGCTATAACAAAGGAGTTAAAATGATAGTAAAGGTTATATCCTACCTTATTATTATGATTTCTATTTCTATTCAATCCTTGAAAAGGAATTAGTAAACCTACAATGAATTCTTTTCAGTTGGTAGTCGGGACTAAATTTTATAAATAATAATCACTTTATGGTATTAGGTTATAATTGACAACTGTAGTCGACCAGTTTCTCATATATTTGTAACAGTACAGTTGTCAATTTCTTAACCTCTTATGGTTCATGTGTGGCATGTCTTATTCCTTGATACACTTTACTCATTCTATTCTTATTAATATCTTTTTTTCTCATTACATCGATACAATTAATGTCGATAATAGTCTTCTGTTTGAATTTTAAAATTTGTTAAGAATCTTACAGTTTATTTACATTTTTTATTTAATTTGTATTTAGACTTCCTTTTGTTTTTATTCTCTTGAATACGATCCTTTTATAAACATTTATTCTGATTATATTATGTTATGATTAATTATAATATTGTTTTGTTGATTAATTTTATATGTATATGTTTTTTTGTTTTTTTAAAAAGTTTCTGTAACTGGTATATTATTGGTTTACAGAGCAAAGTAGGCGAGATGACCTCGAGTCTCTAGGCTACGTACTGATGTATTTCAATAGGGGTTCATTGCCTTGGCAAGGCCTAAAAGCAGCTACAAAGCGCCAGAAATATGAACGCATTAGTGAAAAAAAGATGTCTTCTTCCATAGATGACCTGTGTAAGGGATATCCGGGTAGGTGATTTTATTTTGTTTTATTAATAGTCTGTTTAAGTTATTTTGCTTCAGTAATCATTAGTCTCTTTGTTCAGAGGTGTATTAAAAGAAAATATTTTTTTATATTCAAAGAATATAAGATTATATTTAACATTAATCTACATAAAGAATTCATTATACAAAAAAATTCTATAAATAATAATAAAACTAATTTTAAGGATAAATATAAATATTAATATGCATAATGATAGAAACATTATTAATTTTAAAAAAGAAATTACAATAAGATGGTTTGTGAGACACTTAAAATACCTGGACCTTCATATTCTATACTGTTGACTAATTAACTTGAGAAAAGTTTAGTAAAGCATAACCATACATTTATTATTAATTATTATAATAATAGTCTTTGGATTGATCTCTTTGGAATAATATTACTGGCGTCAACATTAGGCTTTAGAGCCTTAGAATAAAATAAAAATAAATATTATAAAATAATGAATTGGAAAAGAAAAAATACGAACAACAATAATTAATAGAATATGCAATATTAAAATATAACAAATAAAATAAAACTCTATATCATATCATTAATCATTAGGTGACTGACTACTTTCTAATCAAATAAAATGAAAAAGAATCAAATACAAGTGAATTAAAAATAATTAACGAAAGACACAATGACTGTTTATATACACATTTACAAGTTTAAGCGAAAATCAGAAATATCAAATGTAGAAAATAAGTAAACCAACAAAAAAGGAAGAGAAATTCTTCAACAAAGCATAAATTTTAAGGTATACTCATATAATAGGAAAACTAATGTAATTGATTTAAATATTGATGGATGTCAATGTTATAAGTACTGAAACAATCAGAATAATGAAGAATTTATAATAATGATAGACTACAAGATCAAGCCAACCAATTAAATATTAATCTAAAGTTGATATTTTTTGTTATTTTCAATAACTTCGTGATTGTTAAAATTTACTCATGAAACAATTTAACTTAAACCTGCTGGTTGATGTTATAATATCTTTTGAGTTCAGTTCCTTATATATGTACTATAAATGCTATGCATCTAAAAACAATAAAGCCGAAATTAATGGTTATTCTTCTTGTGCTGTATATGTCCAATGAGGTGGGATTTGTAAAAATTAGTTTTTCGAATAAATATAAAACTAAAGATCTCTTAGAAAATTATTCCGAGCCATTTCAGAGATACTAATGTAAATTATAGCGCCTATGAAGCTGATCCCTATCATTAGTGTTACTGAATAACCACTAACACATGTCTATTTCTAAGTTGTATTGATAGAAAATTTATTTAAGTTTTAATAATTTTTACTATACCTTTAAAAAATAATAAGTATAAAAAAAGTAGTAAATTAAAGATTAAAATATATATATTAAAAGAGTAGGAGGAGGGGATGCTGATTAAAAACATTCTTAGGATGGAACTCACCTCTTGTAAAATTTTATATTTTTAACCCTTTGCACTCGGCACCGTTTCCTACATTACCTACTAGAAACTCGACGCCACTTTTTCGTGAAAACGTATACCCTGGAATCTTGATATTAATTAGTACTACACAAGAACCAAGTAAGGAATTGTAATGAAATTTGGTTTATATGTATTAGTAGACAGAAAAGAACAAATATTAAAAAAAAAATTTTCTACAGTATATTAAATAAAATAAACAATAAAGAAAAGGTTTGGAAATTACTAGTGGTAAATCACGAAAAACACAACACTGTCTTATTACTGCAAAGATTTTTTCTATTTGACACTTTAATATTATGTGAGTTATTGTAAATTTCTTTTCTCAGTTTTCAAATTTATTTATTATCTTATCAAGTTTCCCTATACCATGAAACCATACTCTTGTACGTTTGTTCCACTAATTCTATTAGTGCTCTAGAGAAGTGTATAGTTCGTTGTGAATACACTTTGCACATTCTCTTTCGATGTAAAACTGATTATTTTTTCTATCATGTATCTTTATAATTTTTATCATATTTTGATGCTTTCTGTGCTGTTTTAATAGAAAACTTCAAGAAAACATGCATTTCTTTTAAAATTATGGTGGAATAATAAGTTCAATCTCCGTAATCGCTAATAAACTTTTATGTTCTTCCAGAGGGGACAACAAAGTGATATGCTCGACTTATGTTGTCCCCTCAAAGAGGACAACCAAGTGTCAAGTGTTAAGAGTTAATTACAAAATATTTTTATTTAGTATGTAATAATCAACATTTTTTCTTTTTAACAAAAACAGTTCAATCTACAAAATGATAATATTGCAATTGTATTTATAATATTGCTTATAAGCCATGACGACAGTAGGCGTAAGGTTTTCCTTACGTAATAAAACATGAGGCATACAAAAAAATAAATAAATACAATAATCTTGTATAAATAAATAAGTTATAGCATCTCGTGTTTTAAACAAGTTACAGCATTTATAATTTTTTTAAAACTTGTGTTTTTAAATAAGTTATCAAATTAAAAAAAATTTAATAATTGTCATATATAATACATATTTTTCTTTTTAGGGGAATTTGCGATGTACTTAAACTACTGCCGCTCTTTAGGGTTCGAAGAGAGGCCGGATTACTCCCTTCTAAGGCAGACTTTCAGGACTCTGTTCCACAAGAAGATGTTCACATACGATTATGTGTTTGATTGGAACATGCTCAAGTTTGTGCGTATAAATTTTTAACGAAATTGAAATTTGTTAATTTATTATTTTGTATTATAGTTTTATTAATGGCTTCAATAATTTGGCTTAAAATTCCGAATCCCTTAAAACCAAAAACTGAATTTAAGTCTCTAAAAATAGGCAACTTGTCAAAAGGTTGTTGTTTTTTTTTGTTTTATTTTTTCAGTTTACTGCAAACATTTTATCCTACAACGAATAAGTTTAATAAACTTCTTACAATTACTCTACAATAAATTATTTTTATATTTAAAGCTGTGGTTCCCAACTCACAGAAATTTGCAGGCCACTAAGCCAGAAATTGTATCAGTGAAGTCCGAAAGCCTTAATAAAATACCATCATTATGGTTCTTGATGTCTTCTATCTCAAAAAACTAACCACTAACTGTAAACAAAGGATTGGTCCTCTACTCTTTTCAGCACACATCCAACCTCTTGGCGATCTAAACAAAAGATCACTTTCTTCCTTTAATGATATAATGTTCTTGGATGTCTGGTGCCTCTTAAAGTCTTCTTTTTCTAGATGTCTACCACTGACATTAGACAAAGGGTGGTCTGTCCCACCTCTTCCTGGAGACGTCCTGGTTTCCCGGACAGGTCCAATCTCAAAGCGATCGAAACAATGAGTCCGCTGCCTAGTTGTTCAAGTCAAACATCGATTGCAGCACAACAGTTTTGAGCTTTTGCTTATGATTTTCTTTATAAATATTATTCTTTAACACTTATCGACTTTCTATTTTTTTTTTTTTAAATCTACTGTGATTACAATCATGTGGGGAAGATAAATAAAGGTGATAATATTTATATCTGCTCAACATGGCAGCGATTCTACCGACTTCAGAATAGAGTCGCCATCTTGAAGCTCTGAACGATGTCTTTTGTGACTATATTTTACTGATGAAAATTGATGTAACTTGCTTTTTGGTTCAACAAAACAAATGAACAATATTTAACGTTGATACATAAAAATAAAAAAACAACTATTTATTAAAAAAGTGTATATTATATTATATATAACAATATCATAGATAATCAAGCTGTCTAAAAGAATAAGATAAAATCGGAACTAAATTGGACCAGTATTAACGATTATACAGCAAAGTTAGCTGTTACCATTTATGTTTTATAGTTACAGTTACTGTCTTATAACTTCATATACATATTAATTGATATCAAAGTTTCAATAGTGTTCAATAAATTTTATAACAATAAAATAGTTCTAGTAACAACAAATATTTAGAAAATATATATGTGTGTCGAAGCTCATCCTAAGCCTCTCAAGGCCCAATCATGAACCGCGGATCGCTAGTTGTGAACCATTAGTATAAAGCATGTTATATTATCAAAAAAAACAATTATTCTTTATTCAAACATGTGAACTGAAAATAAATATTTCAATAATTCCATATATACATACATAGCTATACAATACCTTTTTGATTTAATATTTTAAATAGATAATTTTTTTAGTATTGTACAAATTATTATAATAAAAGATAAATTGCATACTTCCTAGAAATAATCAATAATTATCAATTTGATACTAAGAAAAAAAAAAATACGGTTGAACGTTTTTAAAATTTAAATTTCAATAGTCCTATTTTTAAGTTGCTAAAATTAATCTTTATGTATAAATAAACACACACACATACAAACAGATGATTACTTATGACTTATGTATTCGGTTGGTGCATATGAAATGTCGGATTTTTAAGTGAATATATAGAACTGCATATTTTTTTTCACAAGCTGTTTATTTAATCAAAATTTGTTCCATTCCCTTCAATACACTTTTCCCAGTGTATAAGCATAGATGCCTGTCTTTAAAAAATTCTGATCTTTAGAATCAATAAATTCAGATATTAAATTTTTCAGTCTGTCTTCATTTTTATACTCTTTAGCCTTTAAAAACAGATACAAATGTTTAGAAAAATGAAAGTCGTTTGGCGAGAGATCCAGTGAATAGGCTGTGTTTTGCAAAACTCCATATTTCATTTCATTTACTTTCACAATTATTCTGTGTGATTTATGCGGCCATCATGGTCGTTTTGTAATGCTGCACTTTTCAGTCTTTAACAGTCTTCTCCCCAAATTCCTAGTGTATATTGCATGAGGCTTTTGCAGCATTATTACCAGGTTTATACTTATAAAAAAAAATTATGAAAATATCAGTGGAATTTATATTAGTACAAAATGCAAAATTAATAACAAACAGGAACATTTATGATAAATTCACCTTTGTTGAAATGTGACTCTGGCAATGGACAGTATGACTATACATGAGATTATGCATAAAAACAAAAGTATAACGAAAACAGGAAGAGAAATATTTGCTAGTAAAAAAAGTCCGACATTTCATATGCACACCAACGTAATATATTAATATTGTAATACATACTAATGATAATGAAATTTTATTTTTACATTGGGGGGCACCTTAGCGTCATTCCTCTTTGGATCAAATAAGCTGAAAGTAGTTAGACATGTCTAAGGCATAAAAGTAGGGAAGGAGCACTGTCAAATGTTTCTGACCACACCCATGTATCACTCCAAATTAAATTAGCAACTTGAAAATTTGTACATGAATTAAGTTGGTGTTAAGAAGTGCATATTAGGAATCTGAATTTTTTATTTTTCTTGCCTAGTTAAACTGTCAGCGTAGTTAAGTTTACTGTTTACATTTAAACAAGCACTGTAATATTGTTGTGATTGTAGTGTCACGATAGGAAACTCTCATGTATTGGTTTTAACTACTAGCTTTGGCTATCTTCTGTGTGTAATCTAAACCTTTAAGAAAGATAAAATAGTTGTTAACTGTTACATTACCTGAAAATGTTTTACCATTTTAGTGGTTAAAAAATTGATGTTCTTACAGACATTATCTTTCAATTTGATGAAAATATATCAGACAAATCTATATAATAGACTTAATTGTAAAATTTGTTTTATAAATAGTTTCCTAATTTTTATAGGGCAATAACCGATCAGGCAATAACGAAGACAACTGTGGTGGAGGTGGAGCGGTTGCTGCTTCCGGTGGCGGCAGGCTTCCAGGAACCTTGGCCACCAACGACCGGGGGACAAATGGAGGCCAGCGCAGGGCCAGGCCCGCGCTTGCGTTACCTCCAAGTAACTCGCCTAATACTGGTAATATTATTTTTTATAGTTTAATATCTTTGTCTTGGGCCATTGCTCTGGTCTTTCAGTCGGCCATCTTCTAATAATTTGTACCTGAATTGAATAAGAAGCAGTGCTGTATTGATTATGTTCATAACAAGATAAACTTTGACCTTTATTGAAATTCATTAATTGTTAAATAATTTTCTCTGTACGATATATAATTATAAACAAATAATTGTTGAAAAAATACTGATTGTGTAAGCATTGGATTTTTTTTTTTTTTTTATTGTTAACTGAAATATAATTGTTTTTGTTTTAATCTTGTCTTATGAAATTACTTTTTAATCTTCCATTTTTTTTTTTTTTAACCCTTTATGCCACACCCATTACTTAACCATGTGCACCCTCCAATATGTGTGTATAATAGCTCGCAGATACGGATTTTATTATTAGTGAATTGTTTTTATGTTTTATATATATAAAATTAACTTATTATAAATACTATTGGGTTAATGTGTATGTATAAGTCTGCTAATACATATACATATTGTGTATTTATATAAGTACTTGGCAACTGCTAAATTCATTTAACGTGGAAGTTGTGTAACAGAATAAAAAATATACCCAATATAAGCAGCTGTCATAATGTTATTGTTTACAGAAGGAA
>NW_027111802.1:259717-286809 GCF_000696795.3 Halyomorpha halys
ATGATAACAAATGTTTTAGCTCTACAAGAGTTCCATGAAATCTTTTTAGCCCAACTAGGGTGCCACAAAAATTTTTTTAACCCTTCAAGGGTGCCGTGCGAAAAAAAAAAGATTAGGAAGTGCTGCCTGAAACGTTACCTGACCAAAGGCTAATTTACATTGATTCATTTTGATGGAATCGTTTTAAGTGATAAGTGTAGATGTTTTCATTTCTGTTGTGATGTTCAATTGTTCACTTCAACTGTTGATCAAAAGTGAGCAATGTAAGAAATCCATACACTTCCAGATTTTGATGACAGGATCTTATTGGTTTCTGATTCATCCAGAATGAAGTTGCAGAGAAAAATGTAAATATCCAGAATGAAGGTGTAGAGAAAAATGTAGCCATCCAGAATGAAGGTGTAGAGAAAAATGTAAACATTCAGAATGAAGGTGTAGAGAAAAATATAAATATTCAGAATGAAGATGAAGAGAAAAATGTAAACATCCAGAATGAAGATGTAGAGAAAAATGTTGCCTCATCCTGCTTATATGAAATGAAACCTTATTTAAGTCAATGCTTGGCTTTTTCTTGTTTCTCTACTAAGTTAAAGTGATTACTGTTTTAAGTCATTTATTATCATTAATTGATTCATATTGATCTATTTCCGTGGTTTCACTGCTCTTCGAGCACGTTATTGACATACTTGCATTCATTTAATAAATCAGTGCTCGTGAAATTCAATCGATGTGCGTGCGTATAACTCTTCTATTCTGTTAAAAAGAACCGAGTAAATTAAAAGAATATGAATAGAGAGATACCTATGGAGTTGTGGAAACGTAGTTTAACTAGAAATAGTACTCTCGGTATGGTAATAGCTATTGTTTTCGGTTTTACATATTTTATCTTTGAACGATTAAATTTATTATCCTGTATTTATATAATTCCTGTAATTTATTATAAAAATAAATAAATAATAGGAATTAGCTTTGCATAACACTTGAGTATATAGTGCCATTTGTGATCATGGCTGTGTATTAAGATAACCATGCAGATGCACCTGTGAGAGATAAACTCTCCATATAGAGCTCGTACATCCTTCGTTCCGAAACAAGTAGGCCACTGTATCTTCTTGACACACATAAATACATATATATAATCTTCTTTGTACTAAGCCATACAGAGAAGAGACCATAAATAACCATGCATACATATTATTATATGCATATATTGTTGCATTAGTATTGGATACATGTAATTAAAAAATTGTACAGAAGATAATATACAGAAAGCGTTTTGTAAAAGAGAATAAAGTAAATATTAATAACAAATACAGTAATGAATAATGGAAATGAAAATGTACCAATTCACTTTTTCCTTCTTATTTTTGGCCCAGGGAAAATCTGTGACCTATACGAAAACATTCATACAAGATTATTTCACTCTGATATAGTTACACCAAAAGTGTTAAGTGAAAAGCTGCCTCAAGGTATACAAGTATGATTCACTATTGTTGGAAAACCTATGCCTTTTGAAGATTAGCTCTCTAAAAAGACAAAGTTTATGACAATAGTGATATTCTTCTTTACAATGAAACTTCTGTTAAAGTTCTTATATCGATGCTTCACTTAAAGACTAAAACCAGAGTTGGGCATAAATTAGCTATTGTTGAAACTAATAGCTAAAATTGTCATGGATACAATATTTGTTTATATATATAGTTGACCGTAAAAATTGATATATGAGAAGATGGTCAGGGTTACGGTCAAAAGAGAAACAAAAATAGTTGTAAACTATTTACATCTTATTATATATAAATATTTATCTATCAGTGGTTCATTCATGAATGAAGGTCGTATCCATGGCAATTGAAATAGAAGCTGAAGGGACTTTCTTTTCCTAACAAGATTATCAAAGTCTTTAGCATGGACCATCTTAAAAATAACTCTCGAAGAATGTAGAAATTGTTCTTTTAATGGTAAAATAAATAAGAATCGATGAGCATGGATCAATGCTCTGCTTAAATAGTGGCATATCCGATTTAAAAAAAAAAAAAAATTATTTTATTTTTATTTGACATATTCTAAAGATATTACCATAGAATGGGATTACTTTCCCTACTAAGTCGTAGGGTTATTACAAATTAACTCCAACCTATGGAATACATCAAACACAAAATAAAAATAAAACCGTACTATGTGTATAATATAGGGTGTTTTTTTAAGCCCGATAGAACTTGAAATTGTAAAAAATAACACAAAAAATTAAATTGTAATCAAAATTTTTTTTTTATTCGAAAGATCAATACGTGACATTAACATTTGAAAATGATTTCGGGCATATGGGCACCGCGGCTGTTCTTGACGAAGCGCATTCTGGACGTCCAATTTTGGGCCACTTTTTCGAGCACTGCTGGCCGTATGTCACGAATAACACGAACAATGCTGGCCTCCAAGGCGTCAATTGTTGCTGGTTTATCAGCATAAACCAGTGACTTCACGTAGCCCCACAGGAAATAATCGAGAGGTGTCAAATCGCACGACCATATGCGGCAATTTTGCTTATTAACAAACCCGTTAAGCCAAAAATGCGCCTCATCGCTGAACACAATTTTACAGAATGCGCTTCGTCAAGAACAGCCGCGGAGCCCATATGCCCGAAATCATTTTCAAATGTTAATGTCACGTATTGATCTTTCGAATAAAAAAAAAATTTTGATTACAATTTAATTTTTTGTGTTATTTTTTACAATTTCAAGTTCTATCGGGCTTAAAAAAACACCCTTTATATTCTGTTATGCAACTTTTTCATGTAAGATTTGTTGTTACTAACTATTTTTGATAAAATGATTCAGATTTATTACTGTTTTCATTTTTTTTTTTAAATCAGCTGAACCGGAGCTTTGGCCTAACATATGTTTTTTACCTGTTTGTGTTGATATAAGTCCTAAGTTATAATAACAGCATGGACTTCTGATTGAAACTATTTTTTTTTTTAACAATATTCATTAGTGTTTTGATACTATTAGTTTTAATTTAATTTGTATAAAATGTGACTAATCACTTTTTTTTTTTGTCATGGACTACTGTTATTTGTTGTCTAACCTTAAAAGTGTATTGCTTTTTTTTTAAATTAATTTAATCATATCTTAGTTGCGTTTTCTTTCACTATTACTAAACTTCTTTCTGATAACATCTAAAACCCTTCCATATTTCTTCTATCTTTACTGGTTGTGGATTTGTTAGAATTAAATTTATTTTCCTTCAGCCAGCACATTACATTTACCTGAGGTATGACAGCAGAGGCGTATAAAACGGAAAAACAAAATATTATTTTCAGAAATTTCAAAGAATGTTAAGATCCATTATAGTTTTAAAACTAAACTTTTAATATTACCAATATTCTTTCCTTTATGAAATTTATAGGAGGCCCTTTTATAAGTTAACATGTGTATGTGTATTGCGGTATTCTTTAAACTTCTGTGATTTTCGTCTGCTCTACTATTTGGTTAAAGTGAAATATAAAATATTTTTATTAAAAAATTTTCAATTATGAGAAAAACTATCGTTACTAACTTCAAAACATATTGTTTATGCTAGCTGTTTTTCTCTGCTTTAATTTATTTGTCTGCTTTCTAGTTGGTATGTTTGCTTTCCCTGTGCCATCTTTTGGTTGCTTGATTCGGTCTTGCCTAAGTTGTTGGATTTTGTTTCTTTTAATGTTTTTTTTTTTTTTTTACTATTTATCCCTTTTTTTTTGTTTTTCGTTTCAGCTCAGAAGAGACCAAATCCTATGGTCGGAGTATCGACGAATAAATCAATTTTTTTATAAAAAAAAAAAATTCAGTTTTGTGTATTTTATTTTTACTATTCTTCCCCCCCAATAAGCTGTGATTTCCTGATTTCGAAATTATCGAAAAACATTCCGATTGGACTGATATTGTTTTAGGAATAGAAAGGTAGTTGTTTATAGGTATTGATACAAATTTATAGTATCGTGATTTATTTATTATCAATAATAATTTAATAAGATTTATTATGTACGTAAGCATTGTACAATGAAGTCCAGATTAACTGAGTTTAATAAGGTATTTTTTAGGCTTGAATAAATATAACATTACTGTTAATACGATCTATTAAAAATTGTTTAATATTTAACAGCTCTGAAAAACTTTATAATCATTTGTATTATATAAAAAAATATATAATTTTGATAGTCTGACATTTGAAAATCTGACACATTCAGTAAACTGACAAGCCTGTGACATCTAAGGAAAGAACATTTCCATATATCATATTGGGGAAGCAGAAGGGAGAGTTACAACATTCTCGTTAATTACCGTTTACAAACCCCATATTAGTTATTATATAATATTTTTAATAAAGAAGTGTTAATGAAATATATTTAAAAATCCATTATTTACCTTAATTCTATATTTTGCATGGTTTAAATGGGACAGCAATATCCTGGGATATTTGATATTCAGAAAAATTGTCGGTTCCATATTTATAAATTTATATAGAATCGACTTTGTATTATTAAAGAAAATTTTCCTTATTAATGTTTCCAATCAACTTAAGGTTTGAAGTTATTTATTGTTAATTGTTACATATTTTGTTCTAGTAGTTTGAGTATATTCCAAATATAAGTAAATATTTGCTATTAATTTCTATATCCAGGATTCTGATGACATGGGGTATAATGAATTTATCTTTTTTCATGGTTAAGAGCATGTGTGTTATATTTATCGTTGTTAGCATTTTTATGGATGGGATGTACATACAGGTAATGAAGTACCTGATTTTCGATTTTACTGAATTTTATTAGGAGAGAAGATAATTGGGATTACGCTAGGTACTCATATTAGGATTGATTAGACCCGAAGAGTGCCTGTAAAGCCTTGATTCCCCAAATTGCCTGGTTAATCTGTTGAAATGCAAAATTCAGTTTGCCAATTTGGAAATACTACATTTATTCAACAGAGTTAACCTATGCCATGGTGACTGAACTACTTTCCTATCGTCTAGTTGTATGTTATCACTAAAGCTACATCCCTAAAATTATTATATAATAAATATTGATCAGGCATGAGCTGGTTCAAAAAAAAAATTATAATAAAGGATCTTTGTGTTTCATCTTTAATTAAAAAACAAAACAATTGTTTTATTAAATATAAATTTAATCAAAGCAATAAAAATAAAAATTTATGAATATTAATTATCTTGTTAATAACTCTTTTTAAGGTAAGATTAATGAATTATTGGATGTTGAATTAGGGAGATGGCACAGGAGAAACTTGTTTGTGTGTGAAAAGTTTTATATTATTAAACTTTTAGTTATGATTAGATTGAATATCGTATTATTATTTTTTACTGTCATATGGATTCTGAATTATAGTTGTTTTTATTTTATTAAATATCGCAATCTAGACTTATTTTGAGTTTTGTCTCATCATCACACTATGATAATTAGTAGATATATTACTATACTCTAGTTATTGTCATGATGATAACACAATAATTTTATTAATATTAAATGGCTTTATTGTATATATTGTGAAATACAAATGTTTATATAAATATAGTCAAGAAAAAAGGAAGAGAGGCGAAGGTGCATACTTGGCTACTGTCATTGAGTCGCTGTGAAAAAATTTCAAAAACCAGTTCTTCAGTTTCTTTTAATAAATGATACCTAAACTGCTGTCCTTTGATTAATTTTTTATTGTTTATTTTTTATTATTAATATGCGTAGAAGATAATATCTATTGAATTTTATATCTATATTAATGGAACAAGAGCCCAAGAGGAGGAAAAAAGTCAGTTATTTTTTCCGACAGAAAAAAGTAGTTTTTGGACAAAATTTTTAATTTATGAAAATTTATATCTCAGTAAGTATTACACGTACAGATATCTGCCAGCACTCAAAATAAAGCTAGTTTAACTACTATAAAGTAGTTTATTACACTTATCCTTGTAAGGGTGGTAGTTTTTATGATATTTGTTAAAAAAAAAAAAAAAAAGAATTTATTTATAGTTGTTCAGACTAAATTATATATTTTTTCTTATATCAACACTTTTCATAATTCAACATTTTGTGAATTTATTTTGTCAAATATTGTAAACACTACTTCTATTATAAAGATAAATGTTATAAATACTTTATTACATTACATAAATTATAATTATAACTTATTTAAATACTTTACAGTACATTCTACTAGCTTTAATTTTAGTCCTAATAAACATCTGTACGTCGAATGGTTCTTGAGATTTAGTTTTTCCTAATTCATCATTTTGGGAATTTCTTTTGTCAAATAACATGAAAACTACGACTCCCACAAAGATAAACAACTTGAACTATCTTATGGTACATTAAACTAGCTTTAATTGGAGTTATAATAGATATCTGTATGCTGAATGGTTCCTGAGATAGATTTCTCAAAATAAATTCACTAACTACTGATTTTTCAATGCATTTTTATAAAAAGTTGGTTTTTAAAAAGTCATATTTAGAGAACTATTGAACCTAAATAGCTCTATTAGGGCTCATATTTTAGCGAATTTACTCTACTTCAAATGATGATGTATTATGTTTTCTAGTGTCATCGGTAGTTTTAAAGATAAGTAGCTCCAAATGAAAAATTATTTTATTTTAACGTTTTGAAACAGTCGCCAGTTTTTATTCCCCCTACCTATACTTGGCAGTTGCATCAATTTTGACTAGTAGTTATACATAGTTTTCATTAAATTGATCAACATTTAGGGTGAAATAACTGACTTTTTTCACCAGGGCTCATATTCTATAAATTTTGTCTCTAGTATCATCGTGTGATTTTTTTTGATTTTTTTATTATTATTATTTCATAGGCCTTACTACTCAATAAATAAAGTGATATGTTTTTATTTGATATGAATAATTTATAAATCTCTAATACCATAATTAAGTGTAATTAGTGCTCAGGATTTAGTATTATAAAACATGGCAACCCTGTATTATTAGTTTCAGTTTTCAGTCGACTATCAATTATCTCCGTGCTGTATTATAGTAAATACTAGGTTACAGAAAGTAAGATTCAGAATTTAAAATACACAAATATATTTTTCTTGCATAAAATTACATCTACGCCAAGAACAACATTGCTGCTTTTCTTGAATACTGGCACGTATTACATAAAGCTGATTTTACAAGAGAGGTGTGTAAACATTTAAACATGAAATATACATTGTTTCAAATATTGATATCAAACTTTATGCTATTCTTCTAATTTCCTGTATATTGGATATTTGTGTCTCTTTAAACTAAATTTGTTAAAAAGACTGAATAGACAGGAAATTGCTCATCAATTCTGACTATTGCAGCACTTACTTGACAAACAGTCTAAACTTCCAATCCATTAGCAAGGACTTGTTTACGTGACTGTAATAAGGCCAATTTGGACCTATGAAAGTGAGCTTTAGGGTGAATTGCTAATGGATATGCTGCCCGATAAATTCTTTTCTTTCAAATTGTGAGGAACCCATGTATCACTTCAAGAAACATATCCCGAAGCCCCCAAATGATTTGAGACACGCATGAGATATGTTAAGCGTTTCTGCGATATCCCGTGTCGTAGAGTGAGGGTTGTCTATGATCAATGCTTGAATTTGGTCATCAACAGTTGAAGGATGACCTGAGCGCTTTGCATCTTCCTAGTCAAAATTTCCGGTTCTGATCCGAGCAAACCATTTACGGACTAACTGAGTTTCCCTGACTTGGAAAAAATAAAAAATTGAAGTTATGTCATTCTTCAAGAAAGATTAAGTACTGTTTAATATTGAAAAATTTGTTCTCCGGTGGCAGAGTTGCACAACTATAAAACTAATAGCTAAAATTGTCATGGATACAATATTTATTTATCAATGATTCATTCATGAATAAGGGTCGTAACCATGACAATTTTAGCTATTAGTTTCAACTATAGCTAATTGTTGCCCAACTCTGTCCGGTGGTAAATTATAGAAAATTAAGATCACTATCCTACGCTATCTTTGGAACATATTGAGCAAAAAAAATTTTTTTTTTATTTGTGCCTCTATTCAAGCAAAGTAGAATATCTTCTCCATTGAAAATATTTTCATTTAAACACAAAAGTTAAAATAATGAACATTTTGTGTTCTTTCTTTGTTGATACAACTATACAGATAATATACGTTTATTTGTTCTCCCTGCTGTATATCTTATAAAAATATACCGAGTCATAACCAGTTGGATATAAATTGATCGGTAAGTACTATTTTGAAAGACATTTTATTTGTACCAACTAAAATTTTAATTTTTTTTTTTAAATTTATTAATACATTTTATCTAACAACGGCATAGATTTTAGAATTTCCACTGTTGTCAGTTATCATCTTCGAAACCTCCCATTTCATTATACAGTGGTGACAAAAAGTATTTGCATACCCAGTTTTTATAAAACTATCGGTCATTAGGGAAATAATAATCCACTGAACTTCACATTAATCAAAAGTACATTTAAAACTAAAACAATTCTATATGTTTACAATAATTAACTTTTTTTTTTTTTAGAAAATTTTTAAAAATAATGAAATCCTCTGGCAAAAAGTATTTGCACATTTCCGATTATTTTTTTATTTTGAGAATAAATATAAATTTAATATTTCGTAAAAAGTCCATTGGCATCAATAATTGCCAGTTGATGTTTGGGCATGGAGTGGACCAAGTCAAGACTGATTGTTTCCCATTCTTGGACCAGTACTTGTTTCAAATGGTCTTCCACTGATGTGATGCTTTCTCACAGTCTGATGTAAGATGTGCGATAAATTTTCTATAAAATTTATGTCAGGTGATTGAGGAGGGGTATGCATCTGTCTTTGCACATTAAATATCAACCATTCCTTGGTTTTGGTGGCAGTTTATTTTGGTTCATTGTCCCTCTGGAACACATATCGATCCCAGATATTAATTTTTTCGGCACTTGCATGCAGGTTATGGCACAAAATGTTCACATAACCCTTAGCATTTAAAGTTCTGTCGTTGGAAACAACATTTTCCACACCGTGGTATGAGACACACTCCCATACCATAACATGTCCACCATCACGTTTTACTGTAACAGATACATTTCGCTTTTTCAATTCTTCCTTACACCGCCTCCAAATACTCTTCTTCGGACCCCAACTGATTGAACTTTCTTTCATCAGAGAATATGACATCCTCCCAAAAGCTAAGCGGCTTATGGAAATATTCTCTGGCAAAAGCAAGACGCTCGTTACTGTTATCTATATAAGGTTTCTTTCGAGGTACTCTACCATCCAGGTCTTCAAAATTCAGGCAGTATCTGATAGTCCTCTCACTAACCTGAACACCAGTACTTGTATGGTCTATATAAGCGAGGTCTCAAAAACTTACTGAGGGATTCATCATAGCTTCATTTTTTTATCTTTCTCCTCATCCTGGAATTCAACTATTTTGGACGGCATTTTTGCTCACTGTTTTCAGGCGTCCCATGTTCTTCAAACCTCTTTATGACATACCTAACCATGGAAAAATTTATACTTAATAAATCTGCAATCTCACGATATGATTTTTGTTGACCCCGCAACAAAAAAATTTTTTTACAAGTTCTCAAATTCAATTCACTTGTTTTCAGCATGATAGTTAACCAGTGACTAAAGAATTTAATTCTTAATGCTTTAGCATTGTAGGAAAATATTAGGTAGAGTAGATAATACTGGGGTTATTTAAGTAAAATATTTAGTCATTGGTACAATATAAGTACCCTCTGGTTGTGAAGATGAACCGATTTTTATCAACAATGGATCTTGTACATTAATAAATTTGGTACTACAATTACTCTATACAGAAATCATTTTCAATTAGATCTTAATGATCATGAGCTACATCAAATCCCTAAGGTAGTTTTATTTTCATATTAAATGAAAAATGGATCTTTATTCTGGGATGCCCGTTCCTCCAAGCATAACAATGTGGATAATTTGAGCAGCATTTGTCTGGTTGCGTTATGTCAAGTTTAACCAAATTAAATAAAACAATAGCAATTATATAAATGAACTAAGAAAACAAGATGAAAAAATATAAATAAAAAAAATTACGCAAGCTTCAATGGATATTTATTATTTAAAAGTATAAGGAAGATTAATAATGGAGGAGTGGATATATAATCAATGTTTGAATAAAGTTAAGGATAAAACTTAACAAGTAGGTAAGAAATTTCAAAATGAGGTAGCTTGGGCAATAAATGATTTTTAAAAGAAAGCATTTCTATGTGAAAGGGATGAACAATCTATAGTTTAGACTCGTATTTAATGGGTGGATGGATATAAGAAGGGTGAGAAGGTCAATTATGCAGTAAGGTTTTTTTTTTGTTATTAGGGATGGAATAAGAAGGTATTTTGTCTTAGGATATTAGGAAAGAGCCAACTTAGTTGAGAATAACATTATTGAGAGATATGAAAATATCTGAGAACATCAAAGATGTTTCTTATGAAGTAGTTTATTTATCTTTTCAGTCTCATCTTGTATTTACCAGATAGTCCTCCATTGGTATTCAAAGTGGGGAAGAATGGATACTAGAAGATCAGGAGTGCTTTGGTGAAATGAATCATGTCACTTTTTTGAACACCCGCTCTGGACACAAAAATTAGCTACTTATACCCTAAGACAGAGGATTGGGTTCAAGGTTCAATAGAAACCTACCCTGTTTCAGTGATAGATCGAGGAAAGATTTGACTGGTCTAACAGGAGTCTATGTAGTTGAAGATTTAGGCATAGAACTAGGCTACCCAGTAGGCAAGTACTTGACTGTTTTTTAGGCAGAAGTATTTGCCATATTGTCGCCAGGTACATGTCTTGAAGTCATTAGCTGTGAAAGGGCATGCATCACTGTCTTTTCAGGTATTCAGTCTACCCTTCAAGCCCCCTGAGTCGCCTAAAGCCACCTCTACATTGGTGAGAGAGTGCAAGCAGGCATTAGAGTCACTGGTGAGCTTAGTTAGTGTGGATCTCTGAACATAAGGGAATCACTGGAAATGAGAAAGCTGAGCACCCTTCTATGGGACCAGAACCATTCCTAGGCACCGACATAAAGAAGTCCTTGATCGGACATGGAAGATAGCAAGCAAGGAGTGGAGGTAATACATAGGGTTGAGGCAGACCAAGAAATTAATTAAGCCCTCCACTTCTAGAACCTAGTGGCGGCTGCTAAGCCTAAATAGAAATGAACTCCGATTACTAATAGGAGTTCTTACAGGTCATTGCAGACTTAAAAGACATCTTATAATTTGTAGAGTAGTTCGTGATGAAACTTGTCACTAATGTAGTCAGGCACCGGAAACAACACTACATTATATAGCACATTGTTATAGCCAGCACTAAGATTTACACTTCGAATGAGCTCGACTCGTGAGCGAGTCTAGCTATAGACTAAGATATAGACTTTTAGGCTCTGATCATTGATTGAGGATCATTTGATAGTTACTCCATAATTAGTTTTAGTCCTTTACTGTTTTAAATAAGTATTGCTAATATGGGGTTACACGCCGTTTTCCAATTTCAGGCACTTCTTAAATATTGCTCGATTTACCTATCTTAAGTCATCTCTTCCCATTATAAGCAAATATTTCGAAAGTAATACATGACTGTCGCTTCTATATCACTCAGTATTACCTTTTTTTGTGTTGTGATCTCCTATTGTGAGATTGTGACATATCGTACATCAACCAACCTACTTGCTATAAGTTTCTGTTTGAAAAGTCAGATAAGTAAGGCTAACACGGAGGGCGGGGGTAGTTCACTCTCATATATACCATTTAGAAATTACAATTGTAATAGATAATATATAAATATTGGTTTTCATGAATTATTAAGAAAGATGCAGCATATATCGACAAAAAACAACTTTGAGGAATAATATAATTTGTAATAATGATAGTTAAATTAAATTTAAATTTAAATCTGCACCACTAAAACCCACGAAGGGTCAGGGGTTCAGTACTTTGTAAGGAAGTACAGTTACTAGACCAACGGTTGTGCAAGGAGGTGATCTGGTCAGAATCAAGCTCAACTGCCAGATTTTTAGCCAATTAACGGTACATAATTTAAGACCCCAGGAGTCTACTCATGGCTACAGTATTACAGAAGAAATTTTTTTGCCCGGGTGGATTCAAACTCGGGTCCTTAGAGTTAGTAGCCTTGCGCCTTACCCTGGGGCTACCCGTGCTCCCAATAATGATAGTAGTCAGTTAAAATTATGATCTAGAATCATGCTCTGTGACAACTAACCTTACCTTATATGCTTATGCACCAAATGGAACACCTATGCGCAATAGCCTAAAAACTTGATGATGTATAGATGTTAATGCCAAAAATGTTCTAGTGATTTTGATTGAACTTCCCTTACATCTTCTCCTTAAAGACCTTTTTTCTTATGTGGTTTATCCTTTGAGAAAAAGGAAATTATATTATACTTAAAAAGTATAATTTTACATTATACATTTTATTGTATTTATCAAAAAAGTATTCATAAGGAACTCCAGTAACTTTTTACCTTATAAAAGTATGTACTTGTGTATCACACAATAAAATAAAGTACAAAAATGTGTTTATTTGGCATTTTTCTTTTTTTAAGTGAATTTCGATTATCCAAACCACACTGACGACATTAGTTCAGATAATCAACGCTCTACCCTATAAAGAAAAAAAAACATTTTATTTTAGAATAACATTACAGAAATATTTAATGGGCTTTAGTGCCTTTGAGAGTAAAGAAGAAAAAAAAGATAATTAATAAAAAGTAATTTTTAGGTCTTTAAACAGAAAAAAATGTAAACTTTTGTGATATTAATAACAATAGAAAATAAAGAATTAATACAACCATTTTTATGTTAATATCTAATGTCTATTTTAATTCTGGTTCAAAATAAGAATATTCTGTTTTAATATATATGTCCTAATGCCCTTTGAATTAATAAACTCAATAAATTTAACTTTAAAGTTATTCATTTGAGTATATATATTTTTTTAAGCACTATGAAAGAATGGTTGACTGATGGAGACAAATGTGGTAGAACTTCAATTTTTAGATTATGCAATTTTTTTAAAATATCTGACAAACATGCTACATTAATTTTGTTTACTTACATTACTTCAAATTGTTTTTCTAATTCCATCATTGTTGTTAGTTCATTGTTTATAACAGCATACCATTCATTTCTTTTTTTTAAATTTATAATTCGATTATTAAACTGATAATTAAACCCGCAAATGTAATAAAGAATTTACCTATAAGATATATCAATAATTTTTCAAGGAATTTTGCTATATAAACCCATGATAAATTGTTGCTCTATGTCTTTATTATTTATTAGAGAATATCATAGAAACATTTCTGATAGCCAATCTAACTCTTCCACCCTTCACACAACTGGCTTTCCCATAAAAAAAATTCACTCTTCATAGCTACATCGAATTTGAGATGGGTTACGGTAAATTATAGGAGATATTTGGATGGTTGTCCCCCAGTAATCAATGGCATTTCCTTGGATATTGGACCATATGTACAGATGAAGCTTTAGTTTTTTGTTGGAAAGTGTTAAACCTTATCAATATAGAAGGCATGCCCAGAAAGTTGGAGTCCTGTTGTGTGAATTTTTTTTCAAATGTAGGCAACAATGAGAAGTAGCAGGGAGAAGTCTCCTGAACACAATGAGCACTGTATATCAACGTCAATACCAAAACTCGTCTAGTCGTGACCGTTTCTGTAAAATATGTCCATAAGAAATTATGCCAAGTGTTAGGTGTGCGCTGTCATAAGGTTCCTTCTCGTGGAAGAAAATACTGCATAGGTCAAGAATGTTTATGCCAAAGGTGCTATAAACCCGCATACGGCAAAAACCACTTAGAAGCTTTTAAACTGATTTGCACCTTCAAATTTCCATCTTTTCATCTTCCTGAAGACTCACATGGGTGAAACAAAATTTTGAACCAATGTGGAGGAGAAGCAACAGGTCTTGAAGCAGACAAGGGAGATGGGGATGGAACAGTACTGTGAGGGTGGCATCAAAAGCTTATGCCACGACTAACAATCTGTATAGAAAGGGAAGGAGATTACATGGAAAAATAAGTAACATATATACCTACAATATACCGTATTTTTTTAAATCCCCCAAAAAAAATGAGTAATCTTACTTTCTTTACATACCTCATAGTTTATAAGATAGGCTGTTGTAGCTATGTCTTTAGGCATCACCTTAGCTACCTCAAGTCTGCAGCATTGCTCATTCAATTCTACTCTTTTATTTCATGTTGGTCCTAAGGAATGAAAACTTGACCTTCCTATTCTGGTTAGGGTAGGTTAGTTATTTATAGGACAACCCCTTGTCAGAAATAGCCACACAGAGAGTAAAAAAAAATATTGGATGGTTTCTTATTGCATGTATTGGTTAAATTATATTTATGTTTCCATTACTCCTATTAGTATGTTTTCTTATTATCATATGATTTTTTTTGTTGTCATATTTTGACTTTAAATTTTTTTTGTATTATTACAAATTAATCTATAATAGTCAGTTTGAATAAGCTGTTGTGGAAAGTAATATAATTACCAAAATGATGTTTTAAAAAAACAAGGGCCGTTATAGAGTTAGATAGTGTATAATGAAAGAAGTGGTAGATGAAGAGCAAATGAGCGAGCGATGACCAATCTAGGTGGAGCTGGAGGTAGGAGCAGCGGCCGAGCAGGCGGCGAGGAGCGCAGGGTCCTCATGAGGCTTCACCGCACTCCGCTGCCATCTACTCTGGACCTGACCTTGCCAAGGGGAAACACACCGACATCACCCCTGCTTCAGTCCCAGCTCGACAAGTATGTATTTTGTATATGACGATCCGTTAGGTACACTGTCTATGGGTAAAACATGAATGTTGCATCAATATTTTTTATGTATTTCTATTTACTTAATTATGTATTTGTGTTATTTTTTTTTAGAAGAATTGGAAGAAATTATATGTAAAATGACCAGAGGTATATTATACTTCACGCCTCTCCTAGTTTTCTTTATTTATTAATTTTGTTTTTATAAATTATGCAAAATAAAAGAAAAGTGCGAGCAACAAAATCTCCGTCATTAAAGTTGTTTTTACTTCTCAATTTGTTTGGAAAATATGAAAAGTTATTTGATATTTTTCTAGTGCTTAAAAATGGCAAAAATAAAAAATGTTGGTAGAGAAGAGAAGTTAAGTTAAGTTAAGTTGGTGTTTAAGAAATCCCTCCAGAGGTTGAAAATTTTTGAAGGAGTTAAATTGATGTTAAAAATATACCTTATGGAGTCTCTACTTTTTTTTGCTCACCCCACAATTTTATTCACTGATTTGGGTGGTTCTTAAGGTCTTACAGAACAGGACTGCCATGGTATAGGGAGCACTTGGCCAGATCCCGAAAAATTTTAATTTCCAAATTAAGAAAGGAACTAGTAAAATTTGCTAAACCAGTCTATTAAGAAGAATTAATTATGTGAAATCAAAAGAACGTGCAACTACACAGAAGAAAACAAAACACTGAATGCTTGAATCCCAATGTCTTTAAGTTTTTGGCAGTTTAGATCCTTTATTTCTTCTCTTCCATTTATAAAATTTCAATTGTACATTGATACCCAGTTGTTTTTCTTTTTTGTTTTCTCATTTGCTATTTAATGTATATTCTTTTTAGACAAAGACACTGTGCTAGTAACTCCAAGGAGACTCGGGTTGAAATCTGGCTGTGGCAGATTTTCTGTTTCACTGTAGCCACGAGTCAACCCTGTGGGTTCAGGAGCCCTCCGGGGTCCACCCAGCCTCATAAAGTGGGTATCCTTAATTCGGGAAAAAATGGCGGTCAAGCATAATTCTGATCGAATCACCTTGTTGCATGACTGTGATCAAGTAATAGTATTTTCTTGCAAAGTACTACATATGGGTTCATGGGTTGTAGTGGTACAGATATATATATACTATTCTATTATACTTCAATATTAATGCTCCAATCAAAATTCACAAAATTATTTTTATAGAGGTGATAGAGCTATTTATAGTTTAGAATCTCTACGATGAGTTACTATGGAAGGGAAAAGAGGTGAAAAAAGCTCTTGTACTAGACAAAAAAGACCAACACCCATCTCTCTCTATCAGTACTAATTTCTTGAACATCTTGTGGATATTATCGTGTCTCCCTCCCTTTTTTTTTTTTTTATTTTTCATTAAATAATTTTTCATTTATTTTCCAAGCAAAAATGTGCAGGAAATAATACAACCTTAGTGATAGAGCTCGGCTGTTCACAGGAAGGATTGAAACTTATAATTTTGGTCATCCTTTATATACACTACTGTTTAATAGCCAAATTCTGGTCATTATAATTAAACTATAATATAGTTCTGAAATCATGTAACACTGCAGAAACAAACAATGCTTCTGGAATTATTTAGCTGTTTTGTTTTTCAACTTTATACTATCTTATCCCATTTAATTGCAGATATTCTGAGGCTACCGATAATCAGATCTGAATCTCGTGACTTGTAATTTTCCTTTAGAGGCTTAGTTTCAAGCTTCTGTCACATTAAAATTGGTTTGGTTAAGTAGCTTAACAAACATTGATAAAGGAATAATTTAGAAAGAATTGTTAAATACGAACTAAAGTGAATCAGTTCAGATAATGGAATAAAACTTACCATCACTTTTTATCTGATTTCTTTTTTCATAAATTGGAACCATTCCTTAAAAAAAAAAATTTAAATGAAGTTTTCGAGTTGTTGTGGTGTCAAAATATCTTAAAATTAATGATGGTTGAATGAATAATAGTGAAAAGTAGAATGACAGAAATTTATAGTTCTAAAACTTTCTATAAAAAATAAAATGACATTTAAATGCAGTATTTATTAAACTGCCGTGCTTTTTGAACCAATTTGTAAAATGATATGTTCTTGAAATGCAAATCGTTTCCAAAAGTAGACAGTTTCAAATACCTCGGTTCCACAATAACATCATTAAATGATCAACGAACTGAGATAGACCAGCGTATAACATTGTGCGAGCAGAGCTTTCTTCTCTCTGCCAAGAATACTGAAATCCCAAAGGCTGATCCGGACGATCAAAGATCTATAAGGTCTATAGAGCCAATAAAAAAATGAGAAAAAAAAAAAATTTTTTTAAATAATGATTAATTTGTTGGGCAGGGTTGGATTAAGTGCAAATACACTTTTATTTTTAAAATAATTATCATTTAATCGGGGGACTTATCGGGTTAAATATTAAGAAAATAACAAAATAGAACGAGTATTTTATTTTTATTTTCTTCTATTTCACCTGGTTAGAATTTGTCTTAGGGAGCTCAATAATTAATGTTTTGCTTGGTATGTAGGAAAATTTATATATATATATATATATAAATATATTTAATATTCAATGATGTCAATCATATTAAATGTTTTTTCTATGGAATTAATCCTTGTTTATTTCATGATTTTTTCCTTATGAAAATTATTCAAATTATTAAAGGATAAAATATCCAATTCTATTTTGGTATCGACTAAGTATTTTTATTTTTTAATATTATTAAATAAATTTAACTTGATAATTTCAACATTATTTGCATTATTTTTGTTTTTTAAATATTTAATAAAGTTGTATTATACTCCTTGGTTCCTTTTAAACTTAAATGACCTGCTGTCATAAACGGGATATAAACCAGATGGCAGATATAGTGCAGGTTGTTTGCGTATTATTGTTATTATATTATAAGCCGTCAGTACGCTTAAGGCATAAAAAAAACTTTAGGTTCCAGTAAATTTCTTCATTATCTTTTAAAGCTTAATGGATAAAGGATAGTCAAACCAAACTGTAAATCGTAATTAAAATCCTACCTTATCAAGATCTACAGATCTTTAAATCAAAAAGATTTCTTTCTCCAATTTTAAATCAATCTATATATTTTTATTTTTTATGAAGTAAGGAATAAGGCATGGCCAGTGCAGTGACGTGTGAAAATATGTGTCTGGTATCTTTATCCACATGGCATAATCACAATTGGTATTTCTCGAGGGTTTGTCGCTCTAATCTCAATAGGATTTTCTGGCCCCTGTTGCGAATTCTCTGTTCTGATGCTGTTGGTTAATACTTGCCTGAAGAGTTTTATAAAAGGAGAATTTCAGGGTTCGAGATAGCTCTTTCTAGTCACTTTTTTTTTTTTTTATGTTATCAGATTTCTCCCGAGAACCACAATATAGAAATTCAATCGTTAACTGTCCTCTTCCCATTGGAATGATTTTTTTTTTTTTTTTTTTTTTTAGGGAAAAAATAAAATAAACAGATGTTCCTTAAATTTCTATTGAATTTTGTGACAAATGGAAAACCTAAATGCAAATAAATAGAATTAAGTTATAAGTTTATTTCGATCTCTTTTAAAAGAGGATACCTAGAGAGATGATAAAAAATAAATAAATGATTCATTCAGAGTCAAAGAGATATCCCCTGTTCGTATGTGGTCACATAGCTTTTAAATAAAGCGGAAAACTATGAGCCCATAGTTTAGATAACACAAATCGTACGTCTTACATAAATGATTAAGCAATCAATAATAATAGAATAACATTAACTAGTTATATGTATTTAAAGCAGGACAGTTAAAGCATAATGAATTGCAAAACTATTTTTAAAAAAATTTAATTTTTTTATTATATGAGTTAATGGTATCAAGTTAATTTCTATTTGACTCTCTTCAAAAGCCAAGTTAGGAAAAAATTAGTTTTAGTTGAAACTTATAGCTAAAATTGTCATTAATACGATATTTACTCATCAATAGTTCATTCATGAATAAGAGTCTTATCCGTGGTAATTTTAGCCATTAGTTTCAACCATAGCCGATTTTTGCCCTTCTCTTTTGAAAAGATATGATCTGGTTAAATTGTTACGTCTTCAAGCTGTACTTCCTCAATTATCATATGTTTCATGTTTTTTTTTTTGTTTTTTTAATATAATTTCCTATTCACTTCCTTCTTCATACATGATTTTCTAAAATTTCCATAAGCTCTTTTGTTTTTTTGATGTAAGTATCTACTGTAATATTTCTTATTATTTTAGCGAGTAGTGCATGGGTAATATTTACTAATTAGCATGGCCTGTTCTAAATCAACCTTATAATTATTAACAGTTTGATCAGTAATGCATTTATATTAATAATAATAATTATTATTATTGTTGTTAGAAAAATGTGAACTTGTGGCTGAATATTGTTGGAAGATTAATAGTTGACAGTATGTAATTAGTGATGGAAGAGAGTCCTTGTGGTTGTTAAAAAAAATGAGCTCAAAACAGTACAAATACTATTTATTATAAAACAATGTTTCAGCCCACTTTGCAAGGTTTCATCAGGGCTTAAAAACAAGATAAAAAAAAAAATGGTGGCACTCTTCTGGAAATGAAATAATGTATTAAAATTTTATTAATATTGATCATTTTTTCCCTCTTATAGCTTAAGGTAGATACTACTTAGTAGGTAGATAAGAGAGTATGAAGTAACAGGAGCTTACTAAAGCGGAGCGCTACTGCTCGGATTGTTAAGCTCCTTTAACTTCCTACTCTCCTATTGAAATAGGAAAAAAATTCCTGATAGAATCGACCAGCATTGCTTTCTCTCCCCCATCACTTCCATTTCATCTCGTGTCACTAAAGCAATTTACTCCCATATAATTTTTTTTTTCTTAAATTTCAGAACGACAATAAAGAATAAAATGCACAGAACAATTGCTCATTTTTTCCCTCTATTTATCTACCATCCCACGATATGCTTACCTTATTTCCTTCTTCGTAGAATTCATGTGGCGAACTATATACGGAGTTTAATGTACTAATATAACTGCTCTTTTTTTGAGCCATCAGTTTTTTATTTATATTTTTACCTCCGTAAATAAAAAACGGTACATTTTAACCTCTCTTGGCCTATAAATAAGCTGACTATTATTCTAAACATGCCTATTTAAAAAACTGGGTAAGTGAAAAGCCTACTTAAATGGTAATGAATCTTAGGTCCATTGAGATCTTAGTTATACAGGTTACACATTACATTCGTTCTTACTTTTATTTGTATTTATTATTTTATTCAGCATTAGTTCTACTTAATTCTGATCATCTTATTTCTATTCTCTTTTAATTTACACTAGTGGTTTTTGTATAATTTTCCCAACAATTTTTAAATCATTTTACTACCCTGAGAGCGTGATGGTACCATGGTAAGGCACGATGCTACTAACTCCAACCCTGTGAGTTCTGGAGCCTCCTGCGGTCCACCCATCCTCATTAATTGGATAAAAATCTGCCAGTCGAGCCTGATTCTGACCAAATCTCACCTCCTTGCACAACCGTTGTTCTAGTAACAGTACTTCCTTACAAAGTACTGAACCCCTGACCCTTCGTGGGTTGTAGCAGTATAGATTTTAATTTTTAATAGTCCTACCCTGGTGTAGAATATTTTTAGTTTTAGTATTATTAGCCCTGCAAGTGGGGCAAAATGTTGGTTTATATTAAATATTTTTGTATTTTATTGAGCTTATTTTTTTGCCACCACCTGGACTATCATCGTCCACTAAATATCGTTAATAAATTGTTGTTTGTTTTTAAATTTTAATACAAATGATTTAAAAAAAAATAGAGTGAATAGATCAGTAAATGATTTTTTGAAAAGGAGAAAATAATCCACTTATGTAGTATTTTTGGATTCATAATATGAAATTTAATTTTTTTTTCTCTTTATGATTTTTTAGAAAAACAAACAAAACAGCCTTCTGTGGTACCTTTACAATCAATATTATAGATTGTTAATTTATAGTACAGTAATATTCCTGTAGTTTTAGACGCTTGAACCAGGCAGAGCCAAACTAATAAGACAAACACCCTTTGAAAGTCTGTGCGTCAAAACATTTTATATAAATAGTATTATAACATAGTATATAAATAGAAGAAATTACATCTTTAGCTAAAAAGTCACATTATTTTTTCCCACTGCCAATTTTATTTATTCTCAATAGTATTTTGAAGTAATGTTTCTTTCAAGACCATTTGCTCTAGAGAGCATGGAGAATGTATGTAAAATCAATAAACTGCTCTCTAATAGGGTTGTTTCAGTTCAAGGTTACTCTCAGCAGTTTGTGAGGGGGAAAAAAGTGACAATTCTTGAATGCAGAGGTTATTAAAATAAACTATTACCATATTAATTAGGAGTAAATAGCTAACAATAGATTAATACGGGGAGAAGATGGTCGGTGGTGCGGTCAGCAAAAAATACACAAATAAACAAAACTTATTTATTCTTGCCGACGTTTCGATCTGAATTTCAGGGCTGAAAAAAAAAACAAATCGAGATAACAACCTTAATTGAGAGACAAAAAAGAAATTTATATTATAAAGAAATTATTAATAAAAAAGCTTGGAAAAATTCATAACAATAAATTAGGTAGATAGTAGTAAATTGATACTAATAGAAGATAGAATATAATATTGTAGAGGTAACAATTATACAAAATAAATGATAATAAAAACAAATTTTTTAAAAGCCATTGTTCAAATAAATATCTGAATAAAAATTAATTAATGTCTAAAAATAATGAAAATCCATTTTAAACAACATATTGAAATGAAAGAAAACAATATATATGTTATAATAGATAAAAGGTACAAAAAGAGTAGATATATATATTTTAGATGATATATAGAAATATACTTTGAGTAGAAATATAGAATAACCCAAAGAAATATGCAGTGTCCAGTAAGGTTAATAAGGAAAGAACAAGGGAAAAGATATATGTGACGGTGGGGGAAAAAATATTACTTAAAAAAGTATATAAATATATTGAACAAATATATTTTCCCAAGCTTGTGTATTATTACTTTTTTTTCTCTGAATTAAGGTTGTTATCTCGCTTTGTATGTTCAGCCCTGATGAAGGTCTGAAATTCAGGTCGAAACATATGCAAAAATAAATTTCATGTATTTGTATAATTTTTGCTGACCGCACCCCCGTCCATCTTCTCATATTATCGTAATAGTTTATCACTAGGTAATCTTTTATAAAGATTCCTGCCTATACCATAACTACCCTTCTATTCTTGGTTATTATAAAATTAAAAAAATTCACTCTATTTTTATTTCTAATTGACGAATAAAGATATCACAATTTTTGAACTGCCTCATTAGCCTGGGGCTTTTAAATAAATGTTTATCGTAATTCTAAAATCAAAGTGTTGTTAATTAAGGTATTATTTGTTGTTAATGCAGCTGCAGCGGGGGCGGCGGAGGGGGAGCAACGATGGCGCCACCGCTGAGCCCGCCTTCAGGAGGAGCCCGCCGCGGTTCCCTGTCGAAGGGTGACACCGCTCGCAAGAAATGAAAGCAAGATCCCCCCACGACATGAGCAGGAGCAGACCACCAGCCACGCTAGGTAGTCTAGCAGTCAGCAAAGTCATGCCTTGTATTTCTTGTCATAGCCCCAACGCGCTCTCTCTCTTATCACTATTTTATATATTCTAATTAGTGTCGTTTGTCTCGTCTCCGCACTAGTTGATTTATTTTTAACTAATCACAACAATCTATAACCAATCTATCATTATGAATATTTATCTAAGAAATAGATATTGATAAGGGACATATCTAAACGGAACTTTTAAAAATGAAGTTAGCATATTTTCCTGGAAATAGTATATTTCATCTACCAATGCGAACATTTTCATAAAGAGTTTAGATGTGTGGAGTAACAAGTTTATGAAATGAATAGCGCTCGATGATTATTATAAATGAGGGAATCTCTTGTAGATTCACTTTGTTTATTGTTGTGATTGTCACATTGTTTCATAACTAATATTATGTTTAAAAGCAAATGCTTTTTTCTTTTTTTTTGTATTTTTTTTTTCTGTTATTTTCCTACTTGATATGAAACAATGTGTTTGTTTCTTTTATAAGTATCATAAAGTGATTTTAAATGTTATTTAAAATTTGACTACATTCATTATTAAATCTCCAGGTTTCCAACAACTAATTATATAGCAAGATGGTAGCACCTCCCTGTTGGGTGTTTAGTTTTTATGTAAATATGTACTGTTATGTGATGCTATAGTATAAGATTGTATAGGAATGAATATATATATATATGTGTATACATACATGTAATTCTTTTTTTATCTCCTTAGAATGTAAGTCTTTTTTTTTTTCCTCTAAATTCGTCATATTGTTAATTTTAATTTCCTAGTAAAAAAAGAATTTTTTGTACAAATTAAGTTTATTGACTCATCTGATAACTTTAGTGCGATAAAAGAATTCATTAGTACATGGCTAGTTTTCGACTTGTTTGGATTAATATTGTTTGATATTTATGTCAAGTATTTAATAATATTATTCTTTTGTATAAATATGTGCAGTAAGTGTATAGTAAATCCTCAGGAATTTAACCGAAAAAATTTTTTTAAAAATGTTGGGGACTATTTGGTTGTTGGTAAGGCGAATTGCGTGGGGGGGAGGCCACGCAGGCCAGCTATATTCTGGAAATATTTCCAAAGAAAATCTCGTTCGGTGTCTAACACTTCACCCAAACGAACCAATTGATTATATGTATATATTTTATGTAACATAAATAAAAAAAATAAATAAAAAAATTGTGTCAAATTTGAATGTATTTGATTTTTCATACTCTTAGAATAAATTAATAAGTGTGTTTATATATTATATGTATATTATATAGATTTAAAGGATGTAAAAAATGTTTCAATTTATTCGTTACTCACCTTCCCAAGATGTATAAGTGTCATTCCAGTATTGGTCATTCACGCAAATACTAGGAACGAATAAGGCACTTTTGTATCAAAGACAGATGTTTTTATAAATGGTGCATTGTTTTCTCTTCTTTTTTTTTTTTCTTTTAAATTGAAATATGTGAGGTTTATGTTCATAAACATGTATGTGTGTTTGAATGCAGATTGTCTTTTCTTTTTTTAAAGTAATGAAAAAAAGACTGATTGTGAGAGAAATAATTCTATAGTTATTCTTCCCGTAAATGGTATATTGGCCTATAAAAGAATTTTTTTTTACTCATTTAAAATATTTTCCAAAAGTGGATTTAGACATTCTACCAAATCACAATAGGATAGATTTAGTTACGTTGCAATTAATATGTTGTAGATTTTTTAAAAGAATTATGAAAATATTAAAATTAGTAACTTTTTTTTATCATTTATATTATAAAATATCTCCTTATGGCCTTTGCCCAAGGCGAGTTTTAGCATCAACTTATTCCTCAATCGCTTTGACTCGTCTCATAATAATATATCACTCACCGAAGGTAATGGCATTTCAATCGTAATTAAATTATGTACGAAAATTGTTAGGTATTTGTTCGATAATTTGTATATACTACTGACTTGATTAAGCTGCCTAATTACAATGTCCATTTCTTCCCCCGAATAAATTGAAACACTTTTATTAACAATTATTAAAAAAAAAAAAAATAATAAGAAAAATACTTATATGTCGAACATATTTTGTATCGTTGCTAACTTATAAGCTGGTAAGATTCACCTCACAAGTTAAATTATGACATTTTAACCAATTTACCGGCTAGTAATTTTGTAATTATGAAGGTTATGAACTGATGATTAATGAAGAATTTTGGAAAAAAGAAATGAGATGATGTTTTTATTTCAAGTTTTCCTTTCTTATCTGTTTTTTTTCTCTTATTACACTCCATTTTAAGATCTCTGAAAATTTTTTTTTATTCAACATGTCACTGTTTAGTTGTTTACTATGGGCATTATGTGTTAATGTGTTTTAAAATTATAATTTTATATATATATATTTTTTTTTTTTTTACTAACTTGAATTAATGATCATTGTGTATGATTTTTAGATGGCTTTTATATTTAAGGTCGTTTTTAATAAAGTTGGTTTAGTAAGTGGAACGCTTACAGATTCTTTGTAACTGATGAGTAAATGTGTTCAATTTCATTATCATAAGTCACTTTGTACATTTTATATATGGCTGTATTGATTTAGCCAGAGGTTATTTTATTGCTAATACATGAAACTTGATTAAATATACTTGTGGTAATGAAAATGGAAAATAGTTTTGTGTTAGTAACACGCAGAGGTGTTTTAACAATATTTTTAAGTGTTGTGAAATCTAGTGAACATTCATGGCATAATGTTGAATTAATGTCATTTAGAAATAACTCAATATATTATCAAGTCTGAAAGATCAGATGTCAGACAAAAAAAAAAAAAATTAATTTTGCTTTTATATCCTTGTGAAATCCATTTGCTGTACTGCTTTACATAAAAGGAAGTATGCCATGTGCTATTTGTTTGCTGGCATCGCAGCTTATGCCTATTCGTCTATATTTATTAATTTTCGTCATTTTTTAACTATCATTTGTTAAGGTTATGTAAATATTTACGTACCTCTTTTAATTTATACTTTTATTTTCTAATTGAATGTTTTACCTATATTAAATAAATCACAACTTGTTCTGTTCGAAAATATAATTATGTTTCATTCAAGTAGTTCATCGTCGACCCTGCGCCATTTGTAGATTGTAAATTAATTACTTTTGAATTATTCTATAGTTTATTTTTTCAGCAGCCTTCATTTTGAAACTGTTTATCATTATTAGATTTCATATTCTAAACAAGAATATAAATAACAAATATAAATGAATTTTCATTGACTCTAAGATTTTATCTTTTACTCATCCTAAAAATTTCTGTTTATTACCTCGAAGAATGTTACAATTGAGAAATAGAAGGTGAAACTAACCTGATCTTTTTCATTATATTTTGATCTGAAAAGTGAATATTCTTCAGCTGTAAGAAAAGTGACTGTTCAAAAACTTTTTAGTTTACAGGAAATGTAGTAATCACTCCCTACAGAAAAACTTTTATAATTAAAAATGACACTTTTATTTTTCGACTATAGGAGGTGTGGCAGAAAAGTAATAAGACTATTTTTTTATCTTTCCGAGTCTTATTTTTTTGAAACATCAATGTTATCCCCTTCAAAGTAGTTCCCTTGGGGAGCTGCATGCTGATGCTTCTCATTGTTGGTAGCAGCACCTGAAGTCCTCAACCAGTATGGTCTTCAGCATGTCTGTTACACTCTTTTGGATGTTTTCTAAAGTCCGGAAATGATGTCCTTTGAGGATATTTTTCAGTTTAGGAAAAAGTAACAGGGACTGAGGTCAGGTGAGTAGAGGGACTGGGAAACCACAGGAATGGCTTTTGAAGTCAAAAATTCTGTCATGGAACGTTGTCATGATACAGCATCTGTCTGCAATGTCCAGTCTCAAGCTAATGGCCCTTTTTCTGAGTATTTAAAGTTTCTTGTATGGGATGTACTGAAAGATTAGTAGTTAGCTAATTTATTTTGAGAAATCTATATTTCAAGAACTATGTGACCTACAGATGTCTATTAGCACTCAAATTAAAGCTAGTTTAATGGACAATAAAGATGTTTATGACCTTTACCATCGTAGGAATAGTAGTTTTCATGATATTTGCTAAAATAAATTGATTTATAGTTGTTCAGACAATCAGTTTGATTTATGAAAAACTTCATTTCAGAAACCATTGGACCTACAGGTGTCTGCCAGTGCTCAAATTAAAGCTAGTTAAATTTACTAAAAAATAGTTCATTATATTTATCTTTGTAGGAGTAGTAGTTTTTATGATATTTGACAAAATAATCTCACAAAATGTTAATTTATAGTTGTTCGTATAAAATGTTGGATTTTTGAAAAAATATATCTCTAGATCATAAGGAGCTCTATATCTTAAAAATTAGGAACAACACAAGAGAACGTAATTTAAAGAAGAGCAAATTTGCTAAAATATGAGCTCTTATAGAGTTATTTACGTTAAATAGTTTTCGAGATATTTTTAAAAATCAACATTTCATAAAAATGTATGGGATGTACTGAAAGATAAGTAGTTAGTGAATTTATTTTGAAAAATCTATATCTCAAAAACCATTTGACGTACAGACGTCTGTTAGCACTCAAATTAAAGCTAGTTTAATGAGCTATAAAGTATTTT
>NW_027111802.1:287204-294969 GCF_000696795.3 Halyomorpha halys
GCATTTAATAAAATTGGCACTGATTCTCAACTTTCCTCTAAAATAAATCAAAATCGGACCAACAGTTTTCAAAATGTAGATCTGCAAGGTGAAATATGTTTGTACGTGCGAAAGCGATAGTAGTTGACAGAATATGAAACCATTCAGATACCAAATCCCACATTATTGGTTATGCCCAAACCTAGCTTTGACCAAGAAAAGAAGAAGCTTCATTTCTAACGAACAAAAAATTTTGAAAATTAGATTTTTGTTTTACAAAAACTCATATTAGAAATTAGTAAAGTGAGCTTAAAATATTTTTTGTCTATATAATTGTAAGTGTTAGTATAATTGAAGTATTATTTGAATTTTCATATAGGATTTGGTGACAAATCTTCACGGTCATTGATGTAATAAATAAATAAAATAAAAATGAATAAGTATAAATTTAAAATACATTTTTTAGAATAGGAAATAAACAGCATTAGTTCTTCCCAATAATTCAATGGGGGGGGGGTCTGTAACTTGAGTTCAATCCCGATATGGAACAACAAAATAAAAATTTATTTATTGTAATATTTAATTTGAATTCTTCTAGCTTTTTTTTTCCACAAATGCTTTATCAGAATAAATTAATCACAAAGATTTGACTTATATTATTTATTGATATAGTACCCCTCTGCTCTGCAACATCAGCTGACTGTTAAGACCATTTTCATTTTCTGTGATATTCTGTTTTAAAAGAAAATGGGTTTCGGTGATTATCCTGCCGAATATAATCCTAAAGTCCATGGTCCTTACGATCCCGCAAGATATTATGGAAAGCGTAAGTATTTAATATTCGTTTATTTTTTAATGAATACTGGTATTTGTCTTATTGAAAGATAGCTTAATCATTTTTAAAATATATTTTTTTAAAAGAAATCAGTTATATTTATTAACTGATTTTAACACCATTTTACTTCTATATTTTAGACACTTTGAACTGAGTATTTTTGGTTAGAATATAATAAATACATTTTAAGTAGCCAGTTTTTCAGTTAAGTATTATTTATTCTTTTAGTTTTGAGTAAACAATTAACAAGTAGGTGTTGTTTTTAATAACATAGCGCCCTTAGATCTATCTTTTCATTGTTATCCACCGCGATATGGCCACTCTATTTTAATCAGTATTTTATGAACTCAATTATTTGACATATTTTAGATTCAGTGCTCACATTTATTATAGTAATTGTTATAACATTTATTATAATAATTCCTATGTATTAACATCTATGGCTATAATGATATGAAAATGCATAGCTTGCTCTCCCTCACTAACTAAAGGAGAAGTGATGTTATAAAAAGGAGAGAAAAGTCAATGAAAATCTTGAATAATTCTTTGTGTTCTTTATTGGTCTATTTCTGCTTGAAGATGGCTCTTCACTTACTGAGGATCAGATCTGTTTTAAACTCTGATATTTGTTATCAACAGTGGCCTCTTTGTTATCTCATTGTTATAACCTCTATTATATGATTTTAAAAGAATTCCGTTTTAGCTTTTAGTGTTTTACTTAAAAAATGCTTTTGTTTTAATCTTTAAGAATCTTAAAAACTGTGCCAGTATGGATGATGTTGCGACACGGGATCTATTATGGTTAATAAAAGCAAGGTCTTTAATAAGGAGGTGATTGTAGCTGAATTTTGAATCTCAGTTTTTATCTGAATATTGACTCAGTCTCTGACAATCCTCATTTTATATCAAGCAAAGTCAAAATTACTTTGCATGATTTTTTTTAACTAACGAAAGCATTAAAAAATCAATTTAAATCTTAAAATTTAGGGTACATTGTATAAAAGATATTATAGATAAAATGCGAGGGTGGTCTGAAAAGTTTCTGACCTAACAAAAATACAAGACATTTTTTCTGAATTTTTTTTTTTATTTTTCAACATAGTCTCCTTGTAACTCTACACACTTCTCCCAGTGATGCTACCAACTTTGTAAAGATATGAGAAAGCTGTCCGAATGTTGGGTGCCGCATTTACTCACATTAGACCAAAAATGTGTTCGAATCAACATTCCCAATGCTCTATTGGCGCAGTTTAGGCGCTATAAATCCGAGTTTTGGTGCCAATTAATTACTATAGATGAAATTTGGATACACCATTATATGCCCAAAACAAAAATATAGTCCAAAGTGACTGTAAAGGGGGAACCTGCTCCAAAAAAAGCAAAAACTGATTTCTCATCTGGGAAAGTGATGGCGACTGTTTTTTGAGATAGTCATGGAGTTATTTTAATCGACTATCTTCAAAAAGGAAAAACCATTACAGGAGCATACTACGCATCATTACTTGACAAGCTGAAGGCAGAACTTGCAGAAAAACGGCCACATTTTGCAAAAAAATCCTGTTTCACCAAGACAATGCACCGTCTCACACCTCAGCGATTGCCAAACTGTTCATACCACCCTCGTAAAGGCTATGATATGTGTAACACATTTTTGTCATGCTGAATTCAACTTAAGTCACTTTGCAACGCATAGAACCTTCCATAAGTCTAAGGACCACTTATATTTTTAGTAATTTTTTTAAAATTTTTGATTTGGTTAATTTTCGTATTTATTTCATACATAGTCATCTAAGTATATTTAATGCCATGATTTTGGGTCAATTTACGGAACATTTTTGTGATTATTTTCCTTTTTTTTTTCCTTTAGCCGATACTCCTTTTGGCCAAGTTAAACTGGGGGATCTATCATCTTGGCTGATGAGACGTAACAAAACTCCTTCAGCTTTTTTGGGAGTTTTCAGCAGAGGTAAGTTTAATTGTAACATCCTCACAACCACCTGGATAGTTGACTTATTTGATTACAACTCCACCTAATGAAAACTTGACTTCTCCCTCCCCACTCAAGTATTCCTGGATTGGGGGTAATAAAAAAAGTTAATATATATTTCATAAAAAATTTGTTTGTTGCACATACATTTTAGTATATATATTTTGTCTATAGCTACAAATTACAATTTTTGGTATTCCCATTACTTCTATGGATTTAAAAATATCTCTACAGTTATATAGATTGTAAAATACTTTTATAATGTTTTCCCAGTTTACTGTATTACAAATTGTAATTAAAGTTATAAAATTATTAGAAATAATGAATATATTATTATTTTTTTTTATTGCAGCATTCTGGAGATGGCAGCATAAGTATGCTCAGCCCAAGAGGGCAGGCATGGCCCCACTCATGCAAGTCACTCTTGCTTCCGTCGCATTTTTCTATGTCCTCAACTACAAGAGGATGAGTAAGATTAAACATTATACTTTTCTTTATTACAATTGTTTTATCAATTTTAATTTATATGATGTTATCTTTATTTCAGAGGCTCACCGCAGATACGAACTACATTAAATTGGTTTGTCTATTTGTAGTAGAGAGGATAACTAAAAGATCCTACCTTTCTGGTCTTCATAATTTGCAAAAATGGGGACAAATGGATATTATATCAACTTATTTAATAATAAATAACTTATGATTTTCATTTTGTCATCAAGTTCATTCTGTCATATGTACAATTATTTAGTAAAATTCTAAGAATTAAGCTTTGGTTGTCCACATTTCCTCCTAAAATTAGTTTCTCTTTAATTTAATTATGGATTATTAATAAATGGCATGTATACTTCCTAGTATATCCTTCTCTTTTTGACTTTAGGTATGTATTACATTTTTTGGTGGAACTAATTCTCACAAAGACATGGATTGAATTTTCTTGACATTCAAAAGTGTAGGATAATCTAAATGTGCCAGATGTGTCTTTTTGGTCGCCATCTTGAATTTTTTTCTCACAGAAGATTTTATGCTGAAAAATATGGTGTTGGTATTAAAAAATAAGAAAATTGTGGCCGAAAAGACTAAAATATTTTTATGAATGGAATATGGTCCGGGTGCGGTAAAAAAAAAACTCAAATAATAGATAATTATACTATTTTATTGAGCCAACGTTTCGCCCCACGTTGCAGGGCTGTTTTGACGGCAGTAAAAAAAAAAAAGGGTATAAATAGTAAAAATATTTTTACTATTTTTTTTCATTCAGTACACAGTATCTTTACAGCTACCCATCTTGCAATAAAAGTTTAAAAACTTGTTTAGAGTAGTATAAATTTTTTTAATTTTAATTATAATATATTATAACATTATAAAATTGTCCCCGAGACACAGTTTTTCAGAAACGTAACATTTTTTTTCCAAATAATAAGGAATTAACGTTTTGCGAACTTATTTTGGCAAAAATGGAAACTGCTATGAATGGAGATAAACTTAGAAACTACTTCATGGTACATTTATCTAGTAATAGAAATCTATACATATGTTAGTTCCTAAGTATAGTTTATTAAAATCTTTTTTTTTTCTTAGTTAAAAAAACTACTATAAATTTATTATGGCTGATATCATGAAAACTGTTTCTCCTATGAAGATATTATAAATTACCTTATGGTGTATTTAGCTAGCTTCAATTTTAGTGCTAATACTTATCAGTACATATAATAGAGGTATTCATGATATGTTGAATGTAAACAGTTTTAACATGCTAAGTGTTATAATAATAGGATTGTGAACAGCCCAATTCCATGTTACATGTTAAATGCAGAGGAGTTCCTAGCGGATTTTCTAGGCAACTTGTTTTGTAACCATTTAATCTTTATGAGATGGTAAAATCTCTTCACAGCTTCCATATCTTACCTCCACCTCACTTGTTTCCTCTCCTTGTTTTTTTTATCTATTACTTTATTATTATTTTTATCCTTTGCTTTATTAGAACTTAAAAACATCCAAAACACACCAAGCATAAAATATGAGCAACCTAACCTACCAAAAGACAAAAAAGAAAATGCTATGAAGGTCAGCTAATCTGTTGCATGACATCTTTCTCTATTCAACAGACCTAGTAACAGACTCTCAACCATGTTAAATGTAATATCATTTGAACATGCTAAAAGATGGAAATATTTCTCCATTTAATATGTTAAAATAAAAATCATACCCCTAATAGTACTTGAGATACGCTTTCGAAAACTGATTTTGTTTTTCCCAACAAGAGAAAATCAATGTTTTGTGATTTTATTATGGAAAATATCTGATACTGTTAGATATAAAGATATCTATTAATGTTGAAATAGAAGCTATATAAATACAAGTTTGCATCGTACTTGCTAAAATAAATTCTTAAAATTTTTACTTCTTGTTTATTATTTGGAAAAAAGTGTGTTTTTGAAAAACTGCTTCTCCGAAACTATTGAACGTAAAGTGCTCTAATTGGGCTCAAATTTTTGGTAAGTTTATACTACTTTAAAAAAAAGTTTTATTAATTTTTGTCATGTGGTAGATAGCTTTAAAGATATTAGGCAATAAGCAAAAATTTTAGCCTTCGAGTTTTTCAGCCACCATTTGCTAATTTTTTTTAAATCAATATTATTTTTTCAGTACAAAAGTTTCTGTAATTTTAATGTCAAGCTAGTGACCAACTAAAATAGTTTGCACGTTTAGTTAGGTTTTGCTGAACTTCTAATATATCAAAATTATACTAGTGAAGAATAAAATTCAAATATCTTTCTTTTGGGAATTAGTTTTACTGTCCCTTACATCTCTTCTTATACTTCACCTAAAAATGTTAATAACATTATTGAATGGAAATATGTAGCTGATATTACTCAAAATCCTAAACTATATTGTAATGTCAGTGTTCTATATTTAGTGCGTTAATTATCCTCCAGTGAAGATGAAAATATTTTCAACCAAATATAAGCTCTGCATTCATTCAGAGCATTTAATTTTCCGATCTTATTAGGGCCAGTACTCAATTTAAATTATAAAGAAGATGGTCAGGGTTGTGGCCAAAAGAGAAACAAAAATAGTTAATCACTATTTATTTTCCGATGTTTCGCCCCACTTTGTAGAGCTTCATCAGGGCTAAAAAGAAACAAGAACATATTAACATTGTGAGATAATAAAATACAAAAAAGCTAAATTAAGGTAGGGTTAAAATTATGTGAAAATAAGCGAAAAGAAAATTATATACAAATGAAAGAAAAGAAGAAATAAAATAGTATTAATATGAAATAATCAATGATAAGAATATAAAAAAAAAAGGAAAACAAAAAGGTAAAAAAGGAAAAGAAAACCAAAAAAAAAAAAAGAAATTTTAAAAAAAAAATTAAAAACAACAAAAAAACGAAAAATAAAGTGGCCCTCCTAAAAACAATTGAAGGGGAACTTCAAAAACCCCAAAAAAACTAAAATGCAAAAAAACGAATAAAAAACCTTCAACAAACCAACGAAACCTTAGATTTTCCAGTTATATAAAAAATTCCTTGTTAAACAAGCTGAAGTATGTTATTGAATAAGCTGAAATCTACCTCCAGTTGACAAAAAAAAAAATTGTGATATGAAATTCTGTCTTTTCAAACTTATTTTCAGTCAAAATGAACTTCTTAATTGTAGAAAATCTGTTAAATAAAAAAAAAAAAAAAAATATGGGTATTACAAAAAATTGAATACAAAAGTATTGTTATGAAAAACAAGTTTATTATACTGAAACAATTATGGACTTCAAACTTGTTAAAAAAAGGGGAGTTTTTCTAAAAGTGGAAAATTTGAGTCCAGTATAATACAAAAATCTTTTACGAAAAACAAAACTTTGGGCTATTTAGCCACTTGAAAGCCTTAAAATGGTTTAAGCTTGAAACTGGTTTTTTGCGCAGTAAAAAACTGAAAAACTTATGATAGTGCAGTAAAAACTCCAATGAGTATACAATCCCCAAATCCAGCAATGGTCAACTTTATTGTTTAATTTATAATATTGATACATGGAAAGCTTACCTAACTTTATTTTAATTAAATTAATCTCACTAAATATTCTCTACATATATGTAAAAAAACTAAACTACTCTGATTAAAAACTTAAAATTGAGTCCACAATTGAAGATATTGTATTAAATACTGGAAGATTGCTGAGTCAACCATGTGTATCAGTAAATGGAATTTGGTCTGGTTGGAGTCAAATTAAACTCAAATAGTAATATTTTGTACTATTTTTATTAGTAATTAGTTGTTTATTTATTTTTATTAGTAATTGGTTATTTATTTTGTACTATTATTTATGAGAAATATTACTATTTGAGTTTAATTTGACCACACCCGGACCAAATTCCATTTATTGTATTAAATGATTATTATATTCTTGTTATGAAGTCTGGAATTTTTCAACTCCTAAAAAATATTCTCCCAAGTGAAATTTACTTTTTAATTTTCCCTCAAAATTCACATAGTTTGTTCCTCCGCTTAACTTATCAATCGTGTTACATATGAATTAACCCCCATTTACAAGTAAAACTAACAAGTCAAAGTTTGATTAAAAATCAATTATATTAATTGGTAATATAATTTAATTAAATATTTTTAAAAATTTAAATTCCTACTAGCCACAACAGTCAGAAAAAAAGCAGACTGGGAATCCAAGTTAAAACAATAACACTGAATATTAACTATAACTGTATATAAGTGTATTTATGTAGTGTTGTGTGACTCAGAGGTGACAATAAAACTATAATGCAATAGGCGCAAACTTTACTATTGCTCTTGTTTGAATTGTGAAATGGAATCCTGCCAGTGAAACAGTAAGATACCTGGGAATTCACCTAGATCGCCGCCTTACCTGGAATCACCATATCAGCATCAAACCTATGCAAAGTTAGCAATGCTATATCCTATCCTAAACAGAAATTCCAAACTAAAACCAGAAA
>NW_027111802.1:295677-304916 GCF_000696795.3 Halyomorpha halys
TTGTATAAATATTCTGAAGATAGGATAAAATAAACCTGGAAACATAAATATGTAAGAAAGCAGATAATAAGGAAGGGAAAATGCCCAATTAATTCAAATTTAATTAAAGAACACTTCCTGGAAAATTTTAAAAAAAAAAACTGCTCTAAATATTTTTTACATCATAAATAACTACATGAATGAAATATTTTTCCATAAAGTAGCTCATTAAATAAATTTCATCAGTTTTTTATTTTACACTATTTGTATTTTTGTAATATCAATTCCTTCCCCAATCCAAAATTTTAGAATCAAATTCATGATTTCTCATCATACTGTGATGGACAATAGCTACACTATTTTTGCTTTTATATGTTTAGATAATTGACCATATAATTTCTAATATGAAGATGGCCAAGTATGCTCTGAAAAAGAACAAAAATAGTTTACAACTATTTTTATTCTTTTTGACCACAACCCTGACCATCTTCATATTTATTTTTACTTTTGTTTTTTCAATTCTTTAGTTCTATGGAATGGGATATACCACAGTACACAGTATTAAGATGTGAACTTGGGTGATATGAATATAAGGACTTGAATTGAAAGAGTAAAAGTTGGTTAGCAAATGTGATCTGCAAAGAAAAAACAAGTTGGCTAACAAGAAGTGAAATTTTTGGAAATGATAATATGTATATTAAAATTTAATTAATAATGATCTATGGTGTAGCATTAGGGATATAATTTTGAACTAAAGCTCATTACAAAGAGTATGAAATGTAGAACATTTCCCTCATTCACAGTATGCCATTCCGAATTTTAGTTTTCAAGATATTTTAATTCAAATGTTAAAAAATTCATCATAATTTCATATCGCACTATCTTTTCACCTTTTTATCTCAGTGAGATACAACTTTTAATTATAGCTCATTACAAAGAGGATGAAATGCTGAACATTTCACATCACACGGAGACACATCAAGCTTTTCGATAGTCTCCCTGCTTCCTTCCGATCAGTCACCCCATCCCCCCTTCCAGCTAGGTGGCAGGGCAGAAAAGGCTCTAAAAACTCACCCTTTAACTCCTTTCTTCTCTTGCACCCTTCCCTACTATTTTTCGACTTCTGTTTTTTATTATTTAATATTATCTTCCATCTATAACTAGTAATTGTTTTATTTCCTATTCTTTGTTTAATTACCTCCAAATATTTCTAGTCAAATTCACATGGAACAGACATATCAAAACATCAGATAAGTATTTCACAGTATACCTTCAAGTACCAAAGGTAGTATCCAATCTGAATTATGTAACCATACATAATACAACTTATTAATTTAATCGGACAAAAAAAAAAAGCTGAATATTTCCCTCATTTACAGAATGCAGCTTCAAATTTTAGTTTTCAAGATACTTTAATTATAATGTTCAAAAACTCATTATTATTTCATATCTGGTGCTATATTTTCAACATATTTGCCTCTTTGTCTTAGTTTAGGTTGAAGATATAATTTTGAATTATATCTCATTACGAAGAGGATGAAATACTTTAACACTTCCCTCACAGTATGCAGCAACAATTTTTATTTTTCGAGGTATTTTAATCTAAATACAAAACACATCAAGTGTTACCCCCACCACTGGTTTCATCTCAAGCACACCCTTACATCATCAATCAATTTACTCCTATATAATTTTTTTTATTGAGTAGTTATAAATATAATTTTTATTTATGTTACTTTACTATTTATTTTTATGTTATATATATTAGTCAATTTTCACATCAAAAACAGAAATTTTTTTTTATTTTATTTATTTATTGATATTTACAACTGTATAAAAAAATACAACCAGTAAATTTGATCATAATGACATAAAGATATGATACAGGATGTAGAGAAACTACCCAGTAGTAGAACTCTAAAAACAGTTTACAATATAAGGTCACGAGGCCATCTTCTTTTCAGGTGCCTCGGGGGATTGCCAGGAATGGAAGAGGAAGCAAGGTTAGAAACGAGTGGGTTTGAGTGGTTAGGGAGTTTATTATGGAAGGAAAAAACAGAAATTAAAATTCATTTATCAATTTCATCATTTGTTAAAACTTTATATTAGTTGTGATAAATGAATTTTGACTAATTAGAAATAGTTGAATGATATCAGATGAATATGTATATAATTATATAAATAACTTGAGAAGTTTCTCTTCAATAAGTTATTGCAATTCGGCCTTACTCAGAGCACAGGTCTTTCAATTTAAGTAAGTAGTAAATTAGGAAGGTTAATGGGTGTTGTTAATTTGTACTGTTAAATGAGTTGAGATTGTGCCATGTAAAGTGAGAATAGGCCAACACAGAATTTATCAAATAAGTACTCTCTGATGATTTGTTATTAAAGCTATTAGGTATACCATTTACCATTGGCGAGTAGTATGCTAACTGAAGCCAACAAGTGTTTTCATATTCATCTGATATTCTGTAACTCACATTTAAAAAAAAAAAAAATTCAATTTGTTTAAATAAATAATTTAACTTTTATCCATTTTAGTCTCAAAACATTTTCTTTTCTTTACAAGTCCGAAGTTTCGGCCAATTCGGCTATCCTCAGGGAGAATCTTAATACAATTTTTGAACTAAATGATTTTAAAACTCAACTTCATGCAGGCTATTCTGCCCAGGTCATAACAACAATTTCTAATTAGTAAAAATTCATTCATTCATTTATCATAGTCACTATTTGTTAAAACTTTATATTAGTTGTGATAAAGTTTTAACAAATAATGACTGTGATAAATGAATGAATGAATTTTGACTAATTAGAAATTGTTGTTTTGACCTGGGCAGAATAGCCTGCATGAAGTTGAGTTTTTAAATCATTTAGTTCAAAAATTATATTAAGATTGTCCGTGAGGATGGCCGGATTGGCCGAAACTTCAGACTTGTAAGGAAAAAAAATGTGTTGAGACTATAATGGATACAAATTAAATTATTTATTTAAACAACATAAACTGGTCTCAAGTTTTTTTCCTACACCACAAGAAGTGGGCAATTACACCATTTTCTCTCTCGCAGCCCAATACAATTTTACTCATTCTCTTAGTTGGTTCGCATCTCGCTCAACATCCTCCAGACCAACACACACCAAAAGATGGTCTCCATCCATGTCCCCCATGTTGCATAGAGGACATTTCGGGGAATCTACGATGCCAAATGCGATGGAGGTGTTTTTGGAGCAAATTATGTCCTGTTACTAGCTGAAAACAGGCCATTCTCTCAGCTCTGCTAAGATTGCCGGGGATTCTTTTATCCTTATCCAGTAGGCTCTCCCACTTCTTTCCTTCCGCTAGAACTTTGTGTCTAGCACTTGTTCTGTCCTTATAATAAGAAAGTATAAAAGATTATAATTCAATTTGTTAAAACTTATAAAAAATGGTGGTTCTCATGATAGGCAGAAAATTTTAAAGGGTAATTTAATTAGCAACTACCTAGTGGACTTTGATCACTACCATCTTTTTGGTTGCTATGTTTTCACATTATCATTAAAATCAGTCCATTTTATGGAATAAGATCCTTCTAGCCTTTTTTTTTTTTTTTTTGTATTATCAGTGGTGTATTGACCATTTGAAATACCAAATAACATTCTCGTCCAAAGACAGAAATATATAAAAAGTTAAAATGTGTACCTTTCTGCTCTAATTCATCCAAATATGTTCGTAAATACAGAAATGGCACAATCTCACCTCATTTTACATATCCAAGGTAATATTGTTTATTAAAATAAGGTAATATTGAGGACGAGCTCACATCTCTGATATTTTAGAGGAGCAATAATTATTTTTTGATTGAGTAATTATTAATGTTAGTCACAAAACACCAAGGGATCAGTAAAACAACTAATTGCTAAAATATAATTTACTAATAAACAAATTGAACACACATTAAAATAAATGCAAAGGAAAACATAAGTCCAAATGTTTTTAGTTTACATAGACAAAAAACAAAAGAATTAAAAATTTCATGAGGTGAACATAATGAACTTTAAAATAAAATAAAAATTACATAAAGTAATAATAATTTAAATCATTACTTACATAAAATAAACAATATTTTTAATATATTACAAATTAAATGAATATTAACACAAATTTTAGATAATAGAGAACAATATGTCGATGGTCAGCTGCCAATACCTCCTACTTACAAATTAAGTCACTAAAAAACCAACGAAAAATTGTTTTGTTTTTTTATTAAATATATTCTTAGAAATATCTGATACAGATTTTCATATTGCAATTAGTTATAATGTGATGTTATTATGTTCAGAAAGATTTTATAGGAAAATACAGAATCAGACAAATTTACAAATAAGAAGTATTGACAGAGCATAGTTGATACATATTTTCTATTAATCACCAAATTATTCAGTAATGTAATTAATTTTTAAGTAGTATAGTTAAATTACCATGGTAATGGTAAGGTTTATTTAGATATGGTGATTAATATTCTTGATGCATTGAATAACCTAACCTTTCCATCGAAGATTGATTTAAATTAAATTAAAATTTTTTTTAAGTGATTCTATATTTGATATTTAGATAAATAGAAGATACAGATGCAGGAAAATGTTCTCGCCCAGGAAATATGAGGTAGAGAAAGTATTCACTCCAGGAATGATTATCTTAAATAGTTTCTTGGAGACTGGAGATAATTCTTATCAGTTAAAATAGTCTTAAAAATTAAACAAGACAAGTTTTTGCAGCCTAAGCGTGTAATTATAAAATAAAATGGTAGGCTGTGGATGGACAATTCTCACTGTTAGATCTCATTTCAAATTTATAAAAAACAGATGGCAGCTTTATTTGTGAATGGGTGATTCTCAGGGAAATGATGAATTTCAGTGATGAGTTTTCAAAAAAATTAGGTATGTTTTTTGATCAAAGATTAAAAAAATAGAGAAAGTTCATAAATTAAATCTAAATCAATGGAATTATAGGTAACATAATGAATATATACCTACTTAATAATAAAAACTTATATCTGAAATGGCAGCATCAATTCTCTTACATAAAAGTAAATGATACTTCCATGGGACGGAACACAATAGACCCATGAAATAAACAAATAAGATTTCAAGTCTTATAATGTTTAATGAAAACAATTATATCCTTGTTCAACCCAAATAATAGAATAAGATGGTAATTAAAGGGAAAACTAAGTTAATACTTTCATGTCCAGTGAAAACATGGTGGTGTCATGCGTTGCTAAATAATTAATTTTTTTGATCCCCTTGAGGAGCTATGTTAAAGCCTGATTTTGACATTTTGAATTCAGGATTTGCAGGCCACAGACGTGGTTTTAATAAAATAAAATTTAAAAAAAAAAAGGTTACATAGTATAAGTAGAGCTAAATTAGTGCAGACTGCTTAGTGTTTAAGTTTAACTAAGTGAAATATTGAAGCATGGAATAGATGGTAAATAAATATGAGAAGACAGTTGGGAGTGCAGTAGTAAAGAACACAAATAAGTAAAAATGTTTTGGCTACAATTTCTAGCCTTCATGAGGGGTAAGAACAAAAAAAACAAAACAAGATTAATTAAAATATTAATAATAAATAAAATAATTAGAAAATAAATAAAATGGCTTACATTATGGATACATAAACATTATGTATCTATAATGTAAGCTATTTTCCAATCATTCTTTATATCCATTTATTCATTGGTTGTTGTCTTTTTTTTTTTTGTTCTTATATTATGTTATATGTTTGATATCCTCTCCAGGCTTGGGATCATGAAGAACTTAGGCTTGGGGATCATGAAAAAAAGGTTATTCTAAAGGTAGAAGGGCTGCCAAAATGACATTCTGAAATTCCTCAATTGTCCCACTGAAGTAAAAGAGTTTTTTTATTTACCCATGGAACAGGCATATCCTTACAAACAAATCTCTTCAAGAAGCTCATAAAGAAACACAATTTGTTTGTAGTCAATGGATACTTTATTACTACCACATCAGTAGCTTATTAAATGGAACAGAAATCTATTGCTTTTTTATCTTGAGAAGCATCCCTGAAAGGAGCAGGGAATATACCAACGGTAAGAACTCTCCTCATATTTATGATAAAGAACATGACCTTAAATAGTATACATGAACAGACATATTTGCCGATCTAACCACCTGAGTTGGAAAAAATAATTACAATTAGAATTATTGCAATTTTAAACTATCAAATGAAATTACAATGCCAATTAGTAATTTCAACTACTTCATTGACCATTGTTACAGTAATATTGGTCTGAAATTACAACTACAAGTTGAACTAAAGTAATCGAAATTATATTTTTTGTGATAAGTAATTGGAATTACTAATCTACACCATGCATCAAAATTTCCCTTTTCCATGAGAATCACCCATATATTACCATAAGGGATAGAAACCTACATGGCGTCTGGAATCTTGCTTACAGAATTTTAAAAGCAAAACATGGTCCAGTGAAGGATTAGCGACACAAGGATCATAAACTCAGCCGAGCAGAAAATATACCCCAGATTTTGAAATAATCCTTCATTAAAATAATCTACAAAACAATAATTCCAGGAAGAATCAAAGTTCCACCGAGACTTCAGTGAAAGTATCTCATTAAAAGATATATTAACCAATGAACAAATTATTTATTATCTGAAACCGAAGAGATTCATTGGTTCAAATGTTTTATTAAGCGAGCGGATAATATTTATGGGTCAGACTCGACAGTATATTTCTATTCTAAACTGCAATCCTATTTTCTATAAATTATATAAAATTTTCTAAAATCTAAAATTTTTTTATATAAATATTATACAGTTTCTTAATCAGTAATTTTTTTGTTTTCAAAACCATTACATGTGTTATTTTTTGTCCATTTTCAAACCTAATTCCTAGAGTAAGAACACTCTTAAAATTTTTGATGAATTTCATCAAATTACATTAGGAATTAAATACATAAATGGATCCAATGAATAAATAATAAATAATTGGAGTTTAATTTGCTCAGATGTTTATATGTAGAAGAATATATAACCCTAAGAAAATAATGAACATTTTAAACTTTTTCTCAGTGATATTCTAAAACCTGTTCCTATGTTTTAGGAAAGTGGAAAATTTGTGTTTTCTCACCTAAAATTTACGTCAATTATTAAAATAGGAGAATTTGAAGTGAAAAGTTTTTTTTTTTTTTTAAGATCATATTCAATTTTTTTGAGGTTTATACCCATTAACCTAAACACATTTGACATAAACATTTTATGACATCTCTCATCTTCAAGATAAAGAACAATAAAATTCATTGATTGCTTTTAAAAATACTAATGTATAAAGTACCTACTGAAATTAAATATAATATTTTTAAAAAATAATTGCTACGATTGAAAAATCAATCTATTATTAAAATCAATTTCAATAGATAAACACTTTTTTTGTTTATATACTCAGTCTTGTTTTTATTTTGTATAATTGGAAGCGATTATTTTCTTTCCTCTTCAGTCCTTGTTAAGAAATGATGACTTGGAAAGTGGACTGAAACGTTATTAAATATTAAATAGTACATATGTATCTTTTATTTTGACCGATTTCGCGGAAATCATCTCCTAGATATATGAATATGATTAATTATTTTACATATAAAAAGTTTTAAATCATTGACAAAGGTTTATTTAATGACAGGAATAGCAATATCAAAATATTTTTAAAGCTCCAGGTTCTAAAGAGAGACTTGACCATCGATACACAAATTTTAATTAAAAAAAAAAAATAGAAAAGTAAAAAGTATTAGTTTTTTATTAATTCATAATAAAAACATTCGAATAAGTAAGAAACTTCGCAGCTTTAACAGAAATGTTTTTTGTAAATAGTTTACTTCATTTTAGTATAAAAAAAATAATGAACAAACACTATTTTGATCAGTAAAAAATAAAAAAATGTACAAATTGAAATGTTTGTTTCACACCTTCAGAACCACTAATTCAGCTTAGTCTGCCAAAAAATTTTGAATTCTACTCACCGCTAAGTACTGACTTAGGGACATTACTATTACATGGTAAAGTGTATTTGTATAAATATTTATTTTACAATTATAATACATGCAACTTTAAATTAAAAAAAAAAAAAAATCAAATCATAAGAATAAGAAACATTTCAACAGATTACTTTAATAATCCTGTAAAGATCACGAAGTTACGAATATTGTTAAGAAACTTCTCATTAGTTATATAGGACACTATATACAATAATACTTAGGCTAAATCACTTTCATTATCACTTGATCAAAAGAGTTAAAAAGAATTCATGGCTTAAAATAAATCGAAAGATTTTTAAATCTTTAAAAAGAAGCTGTTATTATTTTTCAGTCTATAGAGTTTTATGATTATTTACATAACTGATTAAATAACAAAACCTATGTTAATCCGAGTCGCTATAGCTACCTGATAAAACTGATTTGTCTTCTGGTTTAATAACTACACTTTTAAGACGTCTATTAAGTAGTTTTTTCGTCGGAAAGTCATCTTCCGAACTGCTACTTTCCAACCGGATCCTCCTCCTACGACGTTTGACCTTATCATGTCGTACTACAGCTTTCCTCTTTTTTCTCTTATGAGATGATTTTTTCTTACCATAGTCGGAATCGGAGACTGAAGATAAAGACGAACTATAAACACTCGATGAGGGAGTAGATGAAGATGATGTCGAAGATGAAGATGATGATGAAGATGTAGTTGAAGATGAGCTAGTGGTCGTATCTTTAGCTGCAGGTGAGAAACTTTTAAATAAAGGGGTAGATGGGCCAGGTTGATTGGGATCAAAATCTTGTTCCGTAGATGAATCGTTACTTTTAGTAGCAGAAGAATTCAGCAAAGAGTTCCCATTGATTTCAACTTGTGGTTCATTCATTTCTTCATCAGTTGACTCTATTACAATTGTCTAGAGAAAAAAAATGAGAATAAAAATAAGAGTTTATTAAAATACAATATTTAAATTTTATGAAGATGGTCAGGTGTGCGGTTAAAAGAAAACAAAAAATAGTTAACAACTATTTATTTGCCGACGTTTTGCCCCGCTTTGTAGAGCTTTCATGTTTCTTCATGTTCCAGTTGAGAGATTTTGACTTTCGGAATCTCTCAACTGGAACAGCCCTGATGAAAGTGGGGCGAAATGTCAATCATTTATAAATATATATATTAATTAATTTTGAGGTTGTATTGGATGAAAATTCAGTAAATTAGTTGTTAAAATA
>NW_027111802.1:305729-310040 GCF_000696795.3 Halyomorpha halys
TTAACATTTAGCATGTTAAACCTTTAATATTTAACACATCATGAACACTCCTAATATATCTCATTATAGAATCAAAACAAATTTATGATTTATTTGGGTATGCTGAAGAACTGTTTACATTTCAGTTTAGATCATCTACAGTGTTTATAATTATATTCATTATATAATTATATCAGATTTTTCTCTTGTTTATAACAAGAGAAAAATCTGTAGTGTATAAAACTCCACTACATTTGTATGAGCTTTCCAGAAAATACTTATTTCTTTATTGAATAGTGCAATTCACAATCCAAGCAATGAATTAAAAATTTAAATGTTTTTGCTCTATTCTCCTAAAGCACGTACTCTTGGTACATCAAAGTGGGCATATTTTGTACAAAATTTAATTTTGTACTAAACGAAAAAATAATCAGCTATACAGGGCGTTTCAGGGTTAAGTGGCCAAACTGAAAATATGAACTAAGGACCTCAAAACAAGAAAAAAAATTTCCTCTGAAGATATGTCGGCAAATGCAATGTTTAGGAGATATTCGCACCTAAAGATTTTCATTGTTGTGAATTCTTTAGATTATATGAAATAAATAAAAGCTTATTTATTTGTTCCAATTGTTGTTTATTAATTAAACATAAACATTAAATGTTGTCCAAAGTGATTTCCTTGAGCATTAAGACAGGCTCGGAATCTTTCTTCAACAGCAGCAGAGGCAGAACGGCACTGGATATGTGTTATTATTTCACAAGATTCAATTATCCTTCTTCGTAAGGAATTAAGATCATTGACCAGCCTTACATAGACTTTTTGTTTAATGTCACCCCAAACACCATATCGGCATATTCATCATTAGTATAAATTGAAGGCATAATGATGAGTACACAGCGAAAGCCGCTTACAAAGTGATAAATGTTATAGACAGCTCCCAATGCTAATTCCAATTAGTACTAATCCTTATGTTGCCAATAGTTTTTATACGGTTAGAGATAAGAGGCCATATTAGTATTCTATCAAATCCATCTCCTAAACAAAGCGTTTGCGGACATACTTTCAATTAGAACAACATTTAATATAAATCTTAATGTTTACATTTAATTAATAAAATAGTTAAAACAAATAAATGGGTTTTATTTACTTCATATAACGTAAATAATTTGTAACAATGAAAATCTTTAGGTGCGAACATCTAAACAAAGCGCTTGCGGACATACCTTCAGAGGAAATTTTTTTTTTGTTTTGAGGTTCTTAGTTCATATTTTCAGTTTGGCCACTTAACCCTGAAACACCCTGTATACGAAGGTAATTATGATTTTAAGTCCAAAAATTTTCATATATTTTTTTTTTTCTCCTTTTTCCTAAAGCGTGTACTCTTGGTATATCTGATTGGGAAGATCTTGTCATTTTTGTTTTTCTTTTTGTTACAACTGTTCAGTATATTGAGTCTAGGATAGACTCTGCTTACTTAATAAACATTATAATAAAGCATAGTTTGAATTAAATAATACTATTATAAAGTTCAAGTTATTTATGCTCAACTTTTAGAAAAATAGTATCTTCATTATGGGCTGAATATTATTTAAAAATAAAGATACCAAAAAGAAAATATAGACTCATTAGTCAAATAAGGCTTGCAATATATTTTAAAAATTGATGTTTAATATATATACTTTTTATTTTATTTATTTTTTTTTAATAAACAGCTTTGACCATCATATCAAAAACATTTATTTATTTGTATAAATAATCATACTTTATTATTTTCCTTATAATAAATTCATTTTTTGTTAACTGTTCTGAGAAAACATTAATTAAAAAATTTACTAAGGTAATGAAAATTTTGTTTATTAATTTTATATCGTCTCCACTCTTCAGAACAGTAAATATATTTCGGGATCCTTACTGTTCGCATTGCAATGTAGCAGTTTAGAACAGAGGTCTAAACACTAAATTCAAGAAGGACTAAACAAATTTTCATGAGATTTTAATAGTTGACCATAGATAAATATGAGAAGATGGTCAGGAGTGCGGTTAACAAAGATACACAAATAAACAAAACTTATTAATTGTGCCGACATTTCGACCTGAATTTCAGGCCTTCATCAGAGTTAAAAAACAATGAGAAAACAACCTTAATTCAGAAACCATAAAAATAAAATAATAAACAAACTTGGAAATATACATAACAATAAATTAAGTAGATAGTAGTAGATTGATACTAATAGAACATAAAATATAATACTGTAGCGGTAAGAATCAAGTAAATATAGTGAAAGATGCATAAGAAAATTTAAGTGATGAGTAATAGAATAAACATAAAGAAAAAAAAATGTAATTAATGTCTAAAAATAATGAAAAACAACATAAAATAATGAAAAAAAAAACGATATATATGATTAATATATATCTATATAGTAAATTATCAATGTTTATGAACCAAATTATTGGTAATAGCATTTACAACAACTTGTATCCAGTTCACATATTTGATTACGTGGACGGTTCTACAGACAATTACATTAGCGTGGGAAATCCCTATTACCTCAACGTAAACCAGTGCTTCAGTGGCATGGCCACCCTACCCCCACCACTTTGCGGCTGGTGAATGACTGGCAATCGAGCATGATCTTGGGCAAATTACCTCCTTACACAATGATTGACCTAGAAACAGCACTTCCTTACAAAAGTACTGGGTCCAAGTCTGCTCAAGAGTTATAGTATAGGTTGTTTTTTGATTTTGTTTTTTTCTCGATTTGTTGGAGTCATGGTCTAAAGCAGGGGTTTCCAAACTACGGTCTACATCCGGCCCGCGGAGAGCTGGCATACTTAAAAACTCCTTTTAGAGAACATATTTTTTATAGCAAATTAAATTTAGTTTACTGAAGTATTCAAATTTTATGTTGAATAATTATTAATATGGCATCTACATTGATATGGTAATGGGCTAACTACTCATAACATAGTTGTAGGCTTATTGTTATTGTTTTTGTGATAATTTGGATAAAGAAACACAGAATTGTAATGAGTAAAGACATGTATAATATGCAGAAAATTTAACTTCAGTATATAATAACTAACAAATTATTGAAATGAATCCAATTAACATTTTAAATAAAAACATAACTTATAACAAGCATAATGACATATGAAATACTAATGAGATTTATGTAATTGAGATTTTCCACTGACAATAGTTTATAGTTGTGGACTAATTTTACTTGTACCAATTATTAAAAGAGATTTAAGATGCTCATCAGTTAATTTAGATCTGTAAACATTTTTTGTGTACTTCATTTTGGAGAAGGTCTTCTCACACAAATAAGTAGTACCAAAAACAGAAAACAGCCCAGGAGCAAATTTATGCAAATTATCAAATTGTGTCAGTGGAAGACTCTTGTAAAATTCCAACAAAGATGAGTTTTGATATTTGTTCTTAATTATATCACTGCACTGAAGATCAATCATTTCCATTTGAAGTTCCGGGGCTAGGGTTTCAATGTCAGTATCAAAAGGATTCTGAAAAATCTTAATTTGATTCGCAATGGCATCAAAGTCCGAGAAACGAGTATCAAAATTTATTTTCAAAGCACTCAAAGTTTCAATTGCAAAATCGATAGGAAACTCAGTCTCAGTGGTGTGACTGAATATTTCACATGTTTTAAAATATGAAAAACATTTACTTCATACATGTGATTGAAACAGTATCAATTTCTCCCGGAATGATTTGATATCAGTGTATAAATCAGGAAGATGCTGTTATGAGTACGTGTCACGTTACTCCTCATGGCTCGTACTCTACGACTAATCTAGAAATTACAGATAATGACAGGAAAAATTAATAATATGCAGTATTGCCGTTTTGCGGACTTTAGTCCGATTTGCAGCCTTTTTTAAACGTTGGATACTTTTTCGGACTTCTTTTTTCATCAGTGGACTATTTCACTTTTTATCACCGGCAACAATGATAATATGGTTTTGGCCCTCGGAACTTACTGGAGTAATCAGTATAGCCCTAAGGCTGGAAAGTTTGGAGACCCTGGTCTAAGGGCTAGAAAGACAGTGGTATAGATGGAATTAACTTAAACTAAAATCAGCTCGCCTTTAACTTTTTATTTTTTTCTATGTCACTAATGACTACTAAGACTCCTAAAAGAGTCAACCGACACTTCCCATGTTTTTTCATGGCCAGTTCTCAAGTGGGACAAATATACTGTCAATCATTTATAAATATATGTATTAATTAATTTTGAGGTTATATTGGATGAAAATTCAGTAAATTAGTTGTTAAAATACAAATGAATAGTCAATGTAAAAATGATAAA
>NW_027111802.1:310943-320430 GCF_000696795.3 Halyomorpha halys
TTAACATTTAGCATGTTAAACCTTTAATATTTAACACATCATGAACACTCCTAATATATCTCATTATAGAATCAAAACAAATTTATGATTTATTTTTCGATTTGTTGGAGTCATGGTCTAAAGGCTAGAAAGACAGTGGTATAGATGGAATTAACTTAAACTAAAATCAGCTCGCCTTTAACTTTTTATTTTTTTCTATAATGACTACTAAGACTCCTAAAAGAGTCCACCGACACTTCCCATGTTTTTCATGGCCAGTTCTCAAGTGGGACAGATATACTGTAAAGAGTAAAATAGCATTTTTCTCATTTTATTTTTATCAAAATAAATTCAATTAAAATATCCCACAGCTAGATATCATGAAATAACTTCATTATTTTTATGAAGAATGCATATTATGAATTTGCAACAATCATATTACTAATAATTGTATATTAGTGCTACTATAATACCTCAGGAGTAACTGGCGAAATCATGCCAACAATCTCAACTTCATGGTCAGAACTGCTAGAATCATCTGATATTTCTATAACAGTTTCTGTGAATGCAGGTACACTAGAAGGCCCAGCATGGTTGGATAAATCGAGGCCATTAAGGGTAACAGCAGAGTTACCTCGTAAAATATTTACAACCTTAAAAAAATCAAACTGATTAACATAAATTAGAAATTAGCTTTTAAATCCAAACCACAAAAAAAAAAAAAAGCTGGTAAAAAGGCGCAGAACACACAACTTTCACTCATCACCCTACTTTGATTTGAAATTAATCATTCCTCGTTTCAAAAGGGCAACTTATTTACTAATCATGATGCCAATTCTCTCCCTCACTATATTCTCATTTATAGGTTAAGTAAAAAAACTACTTTTATTTTCCATGGTTGTTGTGAGATATAATCAAAGTTGTTTATTGTCATAAAAAAAAAAAAAGTTGTAGCCATTAAGACACAAAAACATTTACTTTCTCCTTTAGTTAATAATGAAATATTTATATAGTTCATTTTTTATAAGGATTAACAATGAGAGATAGTTAATTATTTCAAATAAACACTAATTAAAAGTACAGTGTAATCTCAGTAATTTGAACAATTGCTGCAAGGGGTATGTTCGGATTACAGAAAGTATTAGGAAAAACAGTGTAAAAAAAAATAAATCTAAACAATATAAATGTATATAATCATTTTCATTTATTTTTTTTACATAATTTATTGGAAATCTACAAGTTGGAAGTTTTAAAAAATTTAAATTTTTTAAAAAAATTGTTTTCTTTTACATCCTTAATAGAGCTAAGTGATGCTTTAATTCTTGTGAACTACAAGATCGTTCATTTTAGAGTGAAAAAAAAATAAATCAAAAATACTCTTTGTAAGCGTTTATTTTAAATTTTTTATTAAAAAAAATAAATAAAATAAAAAAGAGTTCACCAACAAAATTAATAATTTACATATTTCTACTATAAATTGAATTAGTTTTACAAAATCAAATGATTTATATAATAGATGTTATTAACTTCTGATTCCAACAAAATATACTATGAACACTTCCATAGAAATTAGATTACCCGACATCGATTCAGTAAAAATTTCCATTTTTGATTTTCAAGGTGATTACAATAACTTGCCTTTAGATCGAGAAATTAAATATGTCTTTTACACATGTGAACTTTTATTTAAAAACAAAAATGTTATGGTCTACTGAGTTTTTAAAAAAAAAAAAAAGTAACTTTTTTTTGCCAGTCTGGATTACTCGAGTGTTTGGAGTGCCAAAGTTTGAATTACTGAGATAACATAGCACTTCGGATGAAGATTTTGGAAAATTTGGCATCCAAGTTCTCCCAAACTAACAATTGGAATAAAACTTTTCTGATATTGAAGACAACTTAATTTAACATTTATATACAAAAATACACTAAATTTAATGTTGATATTAAATGTACACAATTTAATTTTTGGAAAACTTTTTTGTTTCTTAGTTAGGCTGTTCACTTACATTCACATACATAAACTCACATTCATAAACAGACCAATTTGCGAGACTTATTTGGACTACGGGGACCTTAGTAAATGCATTTCCATTGAAAACTCAAATTCAAATTTCTTCACTATCACAATACTTCCACCTTACTATATATTTCATATGAGGCGTGTAACTTCAAAACCAGCTCCATCCAAATTTAGAACATTTTACAGGAACGCAAAAAAACTTCCCATTAACATGCCTATCAGTTTTGAGATCTTTTAGATACCGGTAACGAAAGAACTAACGTCCATAATTATTTCACAGTAATTTCAGTACTTCAGTAATTTTAGCTTTCTGGAAATTTAAAGTTAAATTGTGGATAAAGCTGGTTTGGAACCAAACTGGGTGAGCGATTAACAACCATTTTTAATGCAGTACACTGAATAATAATATTGGGGGGAAACATATATAGTGTTAATTAGTAAAAAAAAAGACATTAATTTTATCTTCATGAAATTTCGAGAGAAAAGGTGAAAATATGATAAAAGTAGAAAAAACAAGGTCAGTTCAAGAGAATTATAATTGAAAAATGAAAAAACTTGAATTTTTATACAAGACAAAATTAATTAAAAAATCCCATTGCATAAAAAAATGAAGGCATAATTACTGTTCAGGAGCTCTTATGAACACGTGATCATTCTCGTCGTTATAGACACACCTTTCATGTTCTCATGTTCATCAAGCTCACTGTGACATCCAGCAACAACATTTTTATAATCCTCATAGGAATCCATGCATTTTGATCGGGTCCAAAATGTTTCTTTAGAAGATTGTTGATATCAGATAATTTTGCTGGAGAAAGAGGTACTCCTACTGGTTAATATCAAATCCGGTGACATGCGTCAAATTTTCCTAATTTTCTTTGTTAATGGTTGAAATGCACCTACATCGTTGAGATAGATTACCTCATTCCGAACTTCAATATCATCTCCAAATCTGGATACGTTTCTATTGTAAAAGAGGAAACATGAAAAGGAAATCTAAAACAAACTGTATGAAAACAATAAAACCTGTGCCACTCCGGAGAAACCTTCCGTGATTAAAATGGAGCTAGGATGGAGCTGGTTTTGCAACAAACCCATCACTTTGAATGCAATTTTTACAGGGAAGGACCTGATTCTTAGTTTATCGAGAACATGAGGAAAATAGAAAAAAAGGCATTTCAGAAAAATGCGGATAGATTTTGAAGCTACACGCCTTATATATATAAGCGGGGGGGGGGGAGGGGAAGAAGTGATTTTATGAAACTTAAAAACCTAATCATAAATTTATTTTATAAATACCTCAACATCAGAATCACTCTCCGAAGATTCCTCCCGAGCCAGTCGGTGAGGGCGAGTGTCCTGAGGACCATATTCAGCCATTATGTCGTATGAGACAATGTCATGCGGCGAAATGGCAAAATGATAAAATTCATGAACAAAATGCTCAGTTCGATCTCCAAGGTGAGGTCTTAATGCTTCTCGAAAATGTCTTTAATAAAAAATAAGCATTAAACAGAATAATACGTAAGTTTAGTAGATGGTTAAAAAATGATACATACCTGCTTTGAATTGGATATAAAGTAATAAGATTTAGAATTTCTTGTACTAAACTTTGAGGATCAATACTAACATCAAGTAGCACGTTAAGTTCTCTCGTGAGCCATGGCACAAGCCTATGGGTCTGAGCTGGATTCAATCTATTTACAAAATAAAAATAGAATTAAATATCTGATGAGTCCGCTTGTACGCTTTTTCTAACCGCTTTTTATGCAAGGTCTGATACAAAATTTAATTATTTTTCAAATGAGCAGTGGAAACATTCTACAAGACAAATAGTTTTAAAATCATTTGAAAAACTAAAAAAAAAAAAAAGTGAATTGGTCTCAATAGAAAGGATATTATATTTGAGGTCGATATAATCAGATTCCGCAAAAGATTTGAGTTTAATTAAACTCTGCTATTATTTTAAAATTAATTTTGATTTTAACTCAAGTAGTTGGAGATTGGATAATCATAGACAAAATTAATTCTATATATGTATGTATAGTTGACCGTAAAAATTGATATAATATAGGGAGATGGTCAGGGTTGCGGTCAAAAGAGAAATATTATATATAAATATTAATAACTATTTTTATTTCTCTTTTGACCGCAACCCTGACCATCTCCCTATATTATACAAAATTAATTCAATGGGATCAGAGATGATACTGTCTGGTTTTTTTTTAATCTTTTTTAAAACCTTCTGTTTTAATGAAAAAACAAAAAAGTAATAGTTTTATTATTTTTTCCAAATGCTTCTCAGTATTTTTGTTTTATTTAATTATTATATTGTTTGAAACAAGAGAAAATAGGTTGGGTGTACTAATTACACAAACATCTGCATTGTCGTTAAGTCATTGTTATGGATTAACAACGAAGTATGGTATCATACTAATAACCCTACAGGAATCTATACAAGAAGGTCCAAGAGATAAGTTGTGGTTAGTAACTAATTTCATTTTGTCCGACATCATTTTATTTGGCCATCGAGATCCCGATACCAATGTCTAACAGCTGTTCATTGCCTGCCTTATCTGGAGAAGTGTGAAACTTCTTCATTTCATTTACTATCTATTGAGGTAACCAGTTTTTTATTATTTCTCCAACCAGAGATGTGCGCGAAATAAAAATCAACTCAGGTCAAGAGATATATGAAGATAATAAGTGACTTTATTGGGAAAAGAACATTAAACAACCAGTTGATCAGATGTAAAACTTGTTATTATTTTTATTTTCTTTTTCCATTATTATTAATTACTTTGATTTGAAAGAAAAATATAATTTTGTTTAAATTTCTTGCTCATTATTGATCTTTTATTTTCATATAATCTTATATGTAATTCTCTTATTTCAAATTTAGATTATTCTTTTATTTATTAAATTTTAATCTTACATTTTCCTTTCTTTTATTTTATTTTCTTCCAATAAATAATTTTTTCTTAAGCGTTTTTATTTATTGATCCTTCCTTCCTGTTAACGTAATTTTGAAGTGCTCAAATTGAAATGAAATGAAAAAATAATTTTATTCTGGGACTTATGTTCCCTAAGAATAAGTAAGTACATGGTAAGTAAGATTTTTATCTGGCAAGCATTTACAAATTTTCAGATAGTAGAATGAAATTACATTGGTATATTGGCTTTACTACTGTTTATAATGTTAAGCAATATATGCCTATTTATTTGATTACAAAGATGTGGAGGTTTGGTTATTCAATAAATGAAGGAATAGGTGTTGTTTAAAGGAAAGAATGGATGAGGACTGGCGAATGGAGATGGGAAAAGAATTCCAGAAGAAGGTTGCACGTATAACGAAGGATTTGCTAAAGAAGGCAGTTCTATAGGAGGGCATATATAAATCATTCGGTTGGGGTCTGGTGTTTAATGACTGGATGGATGAACGAACGGTGAGGAGATCAAGGATATAGGTAGGTTTTTTGATTTTAAGAACTTGGAATGGGAAAACACCAAGGAGGTATTGCCTTTGGGAGGTTGGATAGAGCCACTTCAACTCAGCATACCAGTGGGAGATTTGAAAGCGCCTTGGGAACCCAAAAATAAATAATACAACGCAATTCATGAGTCTCTTCAGTCTCAACTCTAGACCTGCAGATAGCCCTCCATACACCAAGGATCCGTAGTCAAAGTGGGGGAAGACGAGAGAGGATACTAGAAGCTGACGGGTGAATGGAGTAAATTCTGAGAAATGGAATTACGGAATCTTAGGAATTATTTGAGCAGTTATGGATTTGCATGTGATTTGGGAAATGTGGTTATTCCAGGAGAAGTGTTGGTCAAAGGTGACACCAAGATTATTTATTGTAGGATAGAAGTGAATCGGATGGTTGTTAAGGAAATTACTGGCAATATTTGAAACGGAGGCTGAAATTTTTGTTTGTATTTTAGAATATTGCTCATCTCATCACTTATATTCAAAGAAAATTGTATGTTTAAATTGAGAGTTAAGAAAAAAAATGAAAGAGCTATTGCTAACATAAATCGTACTTCGAATAAAGAATTGAGAACAATAACCAAATTAGGTAAGTTTAAGCAGAAACAAAAAGGTAACGGTATGGATTTTCTAATTTTAAAGGTTGATCATGATATTTTTATTTTATAATAATGTTATTTATTCATGTTTTATTTAATTAACAAAAAGTTACCCTCTGACTGGACAGGCCTAGCTGGTAACGAGAGAGAAGACCATCTGGCCAAGGAAGAGGCCTTGAATCCACAGTTAAACTGTGCCCTCAACCTCAAAAAAGTAAAGACGCTTATTTTTAATTTAGTAATTAAAATATTTTAGTAAAGACAAATTTAAATCCCTAGATCATAGCATATGTGTGAAACTGCCAACACTTCAATTGTATCCAACGGAAAATAGATAACCTCAGCTTGATCAAGAATTTTTATATTATGTTTATATTTTTAATAAAATGTCAATATCTATCTCCCTCACCTGTCTCACAGCCTGAGGATTTTTGATAATTGCAGGGAGGTCTTAATTATTTATTTTTAGGATAGATTGCACTATAAGTCGTATAGAAAAACGTTATGATCCATAATGTACCTGTCCAATAGATGCAACCTATTCCCTCACATTTTTGTAGATTGGACACCAACACTTGGGAAATGTTTATTTCATATCATTCATGGCTGCAGCAGATTCTTGAAAAAACGAAGATAATCTTTCACAAAACTTTTAACTCTAGTTCCCTCATGAGTGTGTTTATTAGAGTGAAATCAGTGAGTGTCATTTCACCTCTTATCTGCCTCACACAGTCATAATTTCTAATAGGTGAATTTGATTCACGTTATATTACAGTTAATTTATATGTTTATAAGGGAGTTCAACAATCTATGTGCTGTTGATAAGAGACACACATGGAATGGTCCACTTTAATGTAATCCCCAAAACCTATCTCCCTCACACCTTGAAAATGAGGGAGATAGGATTTAAGTGAAGGAAATAGGAACAAAGGAACCACCGTATGCGAATAAAAAGATTAATTTGTACATACTTGTGTGTATTCATGGGTGCACCCAGCGAGAGGCAGCTGTCTCCCCTTGAAATGAAAAATAAATTCAAACATATTGCGGTTCTTTAAAAATGAATTCTATGAAGGGCTTTTTTTGTAAACACCATGCCTACCCCTACCTTAGCTCAATTCACAGAAAAAAATAATCAGAAAACGCAATTTTTTACAGTGAAATCAGAACCATGAAATCGGAGAATGGCATATTAGCCATCGATGGATTAAGAACAGCACATATCATGACCCTAGAGATGACATCCACAAACTCACTTGACGAGAACAGGTCCTTATTTTCCACTTACGAATAGGGCACAACAGGCTCAGAGACAAAAAGCTTCATATTGGCTCCAGTCCTCTATGCAAATGTGGAGAAGGTGAACAGAATTTCAAGTACTAACCTACACTATAGGATCTTTTCTGAGAAATCTGTCCTTCTACAACAAAGGAACAGGAGGCCCACCTGCCAACAAAGCCTGGAGGGCCTCAGGAGGGCCACCAAATTCCTTTTAGCCCCCTGATCAGAAGATCGCTAAGGGAGGAGAATAATTTGGAAATTCATTTCTTATAAGTAACTTAGTTTTTATAAGGGGGGCAGCGGTAGCAGCATGGTAACGCGCCAGTCTACCAATCCACAGGTTGTCGGATCGAATCCTGGTCCCACCCGGGCTTTTTTCAAGCACAAAAAAATGCAAAACTCACTGAGAAACCTCCCCTGGACATTTGTGAGGCCCGTTAGCCAATTGGTGGCACTCACAAAAAATAGGCGTGGGAGTGATGAACCCACCCTGCAAAAAAACCACATCAAGAAATGCGCGATGTATTTCCTAATAATGGGAATATTACATCCTAATAATGGGAAATACATCACGCGAGGACTTAGGCCTCCATGGTCTGTTGCCCATAGAATAATATAATAATAATAACTTAGTTTTTACTCCCCTAAATTTTTTTCAGAAAATTACTTACAAAATTGGGGTCGACTTACATTCGAGCAAATACAGTACTTTAAAAAAACTTAAAAATAGAAAGAAAAAAAAAGAATACAAAGTACAAAATGCCATATCTTCGCTAATGATAGTTCAATAAAATTTTATTTTGCTTTTTAAGGGAATCAAATTGCCTTCCAAATAACTGTATGTACCATTTACCATCAAATATATACATTTTGAGTCAATCTAAAATAAAATTTACTTTTCATCATAAGCTATTATTCCACTTTTTCTCAGCAAATTTAATCTATGTATTTGTTCCATTTAAACAAAAGAAATGAACAGAAGGTGGACTCTCACAACTCACGCACATGCCTAATAGCTAATAATATGTTTATACTAAGTAACACTAGTGCCCCATGTTGCCAAGATAAAAATAAGACTGGCTAGATAGCTGTTGAAAATCAATCCACTGGTCCTAAGATACTAACAGATACACAGGCAGACCAATAGCTGAAAGTGCCTATTTTGGAATAAGGGAGGGGACTCTGAAATTCATATAACTGTTGAAAACCGTTAATTAAAAATATTTGCAACAGAGCTTGGAAGTGTACAGCATTTAACAATTTTAAAAACTACATAAGCCAATAGAGTAATAAAAAATGGTTTATTGTGAAGAGTAATAATTCATATACAACATTAGAGGGATAACTTTCCGCCTCACTCGGACACATAAACATGTGATGAGAAGTCTAACTATATAGCCTCTACTGGCCTTTGTAATAAAAAAGTATTAACATGTTAGATTTTATTAACATATTTTAAAATAAAATTATTCTGTTTCACAACAGATATAAATAAATAATTCTTAAATCAAGTGGTTTAATAAAATATTTTAAAAGCGAGTTACCTGTAAAAGACTGGGGACGACTGACGTATTCTTGATGATAACGATGGTCTGACCCACCTCCCACGACGATAAATATCTCGGCGATAACGAGACAGACCCAAATTGGGCGGCCTAAAGTCATGTTCTAAAGGTAGAGCAGCTGGATGAATGGTATCTGTTCTACGGACCAAACCATTAACTTCCCGGATATACAGCATTGAAGAAGGAGTGTTCATAGGAGAGAATACTTCATCGACACCTATTCTCTCCCTTAATTCTTGGATTGGATTCCTTCTGAAATCCAATCCTGCACCACTGGAGAATTGATTTCTGAAAAGAGCATCAAAAGATAAAATTCAATAAATATTTTTAGAATTACATAATTCTCTAATAAATGTGATTAATGCGTTCAATAATAAAGCGTTTACTAGCAAGGACCGAGTGACTTTGAATTAAAATAAAATCTAGTATGCGAACATTATATGAATTTCACTTAGCACCACCCTACTAAAAGATGAAATTAATCCTTGTACATTTCAAGAAACAGCAATTTCTTTCTCAATATATTTCATACATTGTAATAATGTATTTAATA
>NW_027111802.1:320825-327461 GCF_000696795.3 Halyomorpha halys
CTCTTAATTAGACACTTACAAAATGTTGAAAAATAAGAAAAACATATTTTATGATGTGTATGTAGTCGACTATGGATATTGAATGAGAAAAAGATGGTCGGGATTGTGGTCAATATAGAACAAAAATAATTCAAACTTATTTTATTGGTGTCAACATTTAGGCCAAAATTTCAGGCCTTTATCAGGGCTAAATGAAAAAAAATAAATATTAACCACAATGAATAAAATTAATAACAGGATAGCACGCAAATGAAGTTAATAAAATAAAATTAAGTTAATAAATAAAATATGAAAAGATAAAAGAAGTATGAGAACAAAGTAACATTAAAATGGTGAAAAAAAAAAATTGTTCCTTTCTTTTTCTTAATTTGAATATGACTTTTTCTCATACTACTTTTGTCTTCTAATATTTTACTTCTTATTTTTTATCTTCTCATATGTTGTTCTCCTTTGCACAAGGTTTCTTGTGGTTGTTATTTTGTTTTTTGTACTTAGCCCTAATGAAGGCCTGATATCATGGCCAAAATGTAGGCACTAATAAATTAGGTTTTACTCATCTGTGTTCAATACTGGCAACCCCTCTCCCCCCCTCCCCCCAACCAACTATTCATTTAATAATTTTATATTTTGATAAAAATAAGTATATACATTTAAATATCTCTTGAATTGATTTATTATTTTTTATTAAATAAAAGGCTTGACACCTTCAACAAGTGTGATAGATAAGCCTGTGGACGACAACTCTTTTATTTATTTTAACCTAAAAAGCTTTAACGCTATCATATGAAATAAATTATTCTCTTTTATTATCCTATGGACCAATAAGAATTTATTCTGAAGAGTAAAATGGTTCTTACTTTTAGATAGTAGGAAGATAGTCTGGGTGGCGGTCAATTTAGGTATCAAAATAGTAGAAGATAACTATTTACTGGGTAGTAAAATAAGTTTGCAGTGTTTTTCAATATTTGAATTTAATCCTCTCTGTGTTTAAGAATCATGTTTACATATTCTAAAAAAGGATTAGTTAAGTGCTTTTATGCATCAGTCTTCAGGGAACCCCCCCTCCTGAACAAATTCAATGCAGTGGTATTGAAGTGCTATGGGCGATGGTGCTGCTCTCTCTCGGAGGGTTGAAGTAACAAGTGCCTAGGCGCCATTTGCCCTTCTAGAAGTGATTTCATCATCCTCTTAAATTATTTATAATTGTACCAATGGAGTAGAAAACCTTCAGGGAGCTGCTGGGGTGGAGAGGAAGAGGGAGAACTGAAGAAGACAGTAAAAGACCAAGTCTTCAGGATAAACCAAAACCAAATCAACCAACAAGTAATTGTAATCTAATTCATGTATTCAACAATCAAATTAATTGAACTAAGAAAACTAATACAAATTGTAATCACCTTTGGCAAAACACAATCAATTGTCATTAATTATCCAAGAAGAGAGGCATTTTATTTTGTTCATCATAGTTATAATTTATTTCCAAAACAATCTACTTCTTCATTCAAACCAGCTATACCAGCATATAAAATTAATCTGGGTAATATCCCCCAATTTATACACCCAATGGACCTATTGGAATACCCAAATCTTATAATAAGTTTCAACCGAGATTCCTTATTTTTAAGTGATATTTTGGTTGCTGAAAATGGAATAAAAAAAAAATCATTTTCGTCAATGAATGATTTTTAATTTCTAAAAAGGAAAATCCGCTGCACAGACGGTCAACAAAATTTTCAGTGTGTGTGGCGATGATGCCTTAGGAGAAAGCACCATCTGTAAGTGGTCTGCTTGGTTCAGAACCGAAAAGTTTGACTTGGAAGCGCTCAGGTCCTCCTTCAACTGTTGATGATGACCAAATTCAAGCATTGGTCACAGACAACCCTCACACTACGACACGGGATATCGCAGAAATGCTTAACATATCTCATTCAAGTATCTCAAATCATTTGTGTCTCATAATCGCAAAGGCATAGTTTTTTATCACGATAACACCTGTCCTCACATGTCTTTGCAGACCCAGCAGAAACTATTGGAGTTTGGCTGCGATGTGATTCACACCCACCCTATTCATTAAACCTTGCCCCCAACAGATTTTCACTTATTTCGAGCACTTCATAACTCTCTCAACAGGAAACACTTAAATTCACTCAAGGACTACAAAACGTACATAGAGGAGTTTATTGCACAAAAATCTGAGAAGTCTAGCAGGGCCAAATTAAAAAATTACCTGAAAGATGGCAACGCATAATAGACCAAAATGGGTCATATATAATTGATTAAAAATATTTACAAGAATCTAAAGTTTTTATTGAAATCACCAGTAAAAAACGCTATGAATTTATTTTACAACCCAATATTATTAACCTTTTGCCCCACTTTGGAGGGCTTCATCAGGGCTATCAGATTGCAACAAAGATGACTTCAGCTAGTACCTTTACTGAACACCACCAGTACTATCTTCCTACAATCTACTTCATAAGATCAACTATCTTCTTCCTATCTTACTTTTAAATACGATTATTACTACTTTCTGAATTTAAAAAAAAAAAAAATTAAAGATGTTTGTTCAAACTATATAAAAATCATTAGGTGAACAAGTAACGGATAAGATATAATTTACCTGAATGTATAAGGAACTGGACTAGCAGGGAAAGCAAAGTTGATGAACACAGTCTGGTCAAATTCGATATTTGGTGCATTGACATGGTATTCCTCAAAATCGTCCAGCGATCGCACATTATAAATGATTGTATGAAACCTCTGTTTGCACAGAGGGCACTCAGGTTTAATCTAGAAATAAAAACAATTAACATAAATAGAAAATAATAAATATTTACAAACATATATTAGTCAAAACTAATTTTCCAAGCTAATCAAAAAACATTTTTTTTTTTTTTTTTAAATTAATACTACAACTTATATACTACGAAGTGTGCAAAGAAAACTAAAAGGGCAGAAGATTAAAAAAGTTATTTTTTAACATTTTAATAATATATTTACAATATATGTATAAATGGTTGACTGTAAAAATTGATACATAAGAACATGGTCAGGGTTGCGATCAAAAGAGAAACAAAAATAGTTGTAAACTATTTTTGTTTCTCTTTTGACTGCAACCCTGACCATCTTCTCATATATATTTGCAATACATTCCAGCACTAATACAAAATAAGTTGGCGAGAATGCATAAAAATGTAGTAATGAAAAAAGTTATATCCTGCTAATGAAAAATAAAAAAAAACATAAAATTTAGGAAAGTTCACAGTATTAATGAAAGCAATGAATCCATGTGACACAAGAAATATTTTGGTAGATATATCGGTCCAAGATATAGATCGGCTATATTCAGCTTGTGATAGAATAGCACTAGAAGATTGTTTCTATGTTTTAACAAACTGACCTGCATATCATGAGAACCGAATCCGATACACGCCGAAGCTAAGCCACATTAACCAAAACAAATTGTATGAATTTTTGTCTATACCCTCACAATGAAATTATGCCATGTAGCCTAACATTCTCCTCAATACATTTATTGAGAGCAAAAATATTATTTATTATTGAGCAAAAACAAACAAAAGAATTTTCAGCATGTTCACACAACCAAACTTTCCAGCTTAATAGCACAGAATATATACTTTATTTATAAGATAATATTTACTTACATAGTATATAAAAACATTACCTAAACAATTTACAAAACAGTAAATTTATCACAAAAAATGGAAAAAAAAGTAACAAACCGATTTCAATCTCATCGGCTCATATATCAATGTAGTCCAAAATATTCTACTTATGTACCAGTAGTACATAATATAGCTTACATAAAGATTTAAAAAATAATAAAATTAATTCAAATATTCATAAAAAAAAACTTTACAATTCACAATGCTCTATTGTTGTGAGTTATAACCTACACCATTATTCTAACAACTCTTATTGGATTACAGCAGTCAATTTATGCCTAAATTCGCATAAATAAGAACCCTTAACTGTTTTCTCATTACGTATAAGTGCAAACCCACTCACTGTCGGAGTGATATTTATGAATTGGTTCCCTAAATCCTAGTGAATTGGTACCATAACATTGATATTATTCTAAATTAAAAATATTGCATAAAATTATCTATTAGAGAACAGATTATTTTTACAATATACAGAGAATAAAATAATCAACACATGCAGATTTTAATAATTTAGAAATAAAACATAATTCCACAAACATTGCACCACTACTTACTTTAGACCATTCCTTCAGGCAGTTATAACAAAATTGGTGTAGACATGAGTTTGTAAAAGATTTATTGGTGAATTCTTCCAAACATATTGCACAATTCGATTCAGGTGAATGAGGTCTGTCAATAGGTTCCGACTTTAAGTTTGCAGGATTAATCAAAACTGGAGCTTCACCAATTGTTTCCGACATTATTATCTGAAGAAAAGAATAATTACACTAGCTACTTAATCAAGAAAATATTATATTAGTAAACTAAAAAAAAATACTCAAACTGATTAGTAAAGTTATTAACTACTTATAAACAAATAATGTAATCACATCTGTAAATAACTATTTAATTACTTCTCATAGTCAGAAAAACTATACCTTAGCAATACAAATAATTAAACACTGTAATTTAAGAAAACAAACTCACTTGAATTTTAACCTATATTTTATAACATTAATGAAAGAGTCTTAATTGTCTACGCTAAGAAATATAATGAAAATAAAATAAGAGTAAAATTCATAATACTAAAAATGGTCCACAATACAATCACAAACTAAGAGGGACAACAAACGGGGAGGAACGGGGAAGAAAACAAAGAAAACTGAAATTCCAAGAAGAGAACCCACTTAACATATAACCTACAGTCAACTAGCTAACCTTACTGCACTGCCAACTTGGTTCAGAGTTTTTATTTATGAAACAAATAACATAAAAATAATATATTATTAATATTTTAATATGTTAGTAAGTAGTAGCCGAGGAAGTTAGGGCTTCAACTTCGACTACTTCGTGACTATAGTGTCGACTGTTTCAAGTAGCCGTTATCAATAAAACAACTTATTTGACGCCCGGTCCTCCGGGCCGGTAATATTTTAAAAATATTAGTAACACTTTATTTTTAATTTAGAATTTATTTTTCGTTTTTCCAACCTCTATTTTATTTCCTTATTAATTCAATTTTCAATTATTTTTTTATATTTCAACCGTGCTCCTGAATCCAGGATAAATTTAAATATTTTATAAAATAATTAATTTTATGTATATTTTCTCGTAAAATTATGATACGTTTGTTTTGATAAGAACGTTCAAAAATCACTTTGAAAATTTACATTTCAAAATACTATAAATTTACATGAATTAACATACAATTACGTTACTTGTCCCCAAAATTCATAACCAAGATTCCTCATATAGACATATTACTAACCTATTTTTAAAATAGATATTTTTTGATGATATCTAAAAATTATCAAATCGAACTATTAATGTGAATAAGTCCTATGGAAATAGTTTGCTAAAAAAAATAAAAACAATTTCGGCACTGTACTGATGACAAAGGGAGTATTTGTCCTTTTAATTAACTACTCTGTGGAATTAGCGAAGAAAAAAAATCTCTAATCACTACTCTACTTTGATTTTAAATTAATTTCTTAACCCTACCTTAATTTACCTTTTGTATTTATCCTATTATGTCAAGATATTTTTAGTTGTTTTTTTGGTTCTTTTGAGATCTGATGAAGCTCAACTAAGTGGGACGAAACTACAACAAATAAATAGTTGTTAACTATTTTTGGTTCTTGGGACTGCATAAAAGGATGTATAGAATGGTTAAAGTAAATTATTGTACAGAATGAAAATGGATAAAAATAAAGTAATGAAATAATAAAATAAAAATACAAAGTTCTATAATGCAAAGAAACGGCGAAATATGAATATTTTAATTCAATAATAATAATTTAAAAATTAAAAAAGAGAAAGAAAATATATGTAAGTATGCAATATGCAATATGTAAGTAAAAATTCTATTTGTTTTTTTCCATAACTTTAATTTTTAAATTATTATTATGAAATTAAAATATTCATCTTTCTTTGCTTATATATACGCTTTATTTCCCACTTCTTTCATTACTATATTTTTATTCTTTACAATTATTTACTTTAATCATTCTATTTATCTTTTTATTCATTGGTTGTTATCATGTTTTTTGTTCTTAGCCCTGACAAAGGCTATTGAAATTGTGGCCGAAACGTTGGCACGAATAAGTTTTTAACTTATTTTTGTTATTCTCTGACCGCACCCTCAACCATCTTCTCTTCACATAAACAAATTTATTTTATTAAAAAATCGCTAAACATACAAACATGAAAACAATAATTAATATATTCAGTTTATTTATGCATTCTTCAGATTTTTTCTCAATTGTTTGGCGTTCTAACCGTATATAATACATCTTCATTACTACTAATGTATTTGTTTTATACCTAGGGAAATGTCATATTACATATTTATACTTTTTTTTGGTTTGGGATAGTAAAGCTGAGACCTCTCATCTTTAGTTATTAAACTAGAATTTCTCCAGAACAATCATCCCAACCAACAAAAGGTTACATTTCCGAAGAATTATCCTCA
>NW_027111802.1:327511-345125 GCF_000696795.3 Halyomorpha halys
AATTAGCGAAGAAAAAAAATCTCTAATCACTACTCTACTTTGATTTTAAATTAATTTCTTAACCCTACCTTAATTTACCTTTTGTATTTATATATTTATTGTTTTTTTGGTTCTTTTGAGATCTGATGAAGCTCTACTAAGTGGGACGAAACTACAACAAATAAATAGTTGCTAACTATTTTTGGTTCTTGGGACTGCATAAAAGTTAAAGTATATAATTGTACAGAATGAAAATGGATAAAAATAAAGTAATGAAATAATAAAATAAAAATACAAAGTTCTATAATGCAAAGAAACGACGAAATATGAATATTTTAATGCAATAATAATAATTTAAAAATTAAAAAAGAGAAAGAAAATATATGTAACTAATGAAATATGCAAGTAAAAATTCTATTTGTTTTTTCCATAACTTTAATTTTTAAATTATTATTATGAAATTAAAATATTCATGTTTCTTTGCACTATATAACTTTATTTTTCTATTTCATTAATTATGTTATTTTACTTACATATTTAATTACTTATATATACGCTTTATTTCCCACTTCTTTTATTACTATATTTTTATTCTGGACAATTATTTACTTTAATCATTCTATATATCTTTTTATTCATTGTTTTTATCTTGTTTTTTTGTTCTTAGCCCTGACAAAGGCTATTGAAATTCTGGCCGAAACGTTGGCACGAATAATAAGTTTTTTACTTATTTGTGTTATTCCCTGATCGCACCCCCAACCATCTTCTCTTCATATAAACAAATTTATTTTAATAATAATTAATGTATTCAGTTTATTTATGCATTCTTCAGATTTTTTCTCAATTGTTTGGCGTTCTAACTGTATATAATACATCTTCATTACTACTAATGTATTTGTTTTATTCCTTGGAAAATGTCATAGTACATATTTATACTTTTTTTTGCTTTGGGATAGTAGAGCTGAGACCTCTCATCTTTAGTTATTAAACTAGAATTTCTCCAGAACAATCAACCCAACCAACAGAAGGTTACATTTCCAAAGAATTATCCTCAGATAATGCTATTTTATTTATTAATCCATTATAATTTTTCCTTTAGAGGTATCAGAAAAAAAATTGGGATAGCCTATAGAGGGACTACAGTAGAGAAAGAAATCCCTGTTTATGATAATATCTTGGGAACACATCCATTTCCAAATAAAACCCAAACTTTTTTTTCCTTAGATGTGACGACACTACTGAAGCAAAACAACAATATTTTTAAAAATAATTATTCTAGATAAACAAAATTAAAGTTACTTTAGAGGAAGATATTTTGAAAATTTGGCATTTAATTCCTGTCCTGCTATTTCAATGAGGATAACACCGTAGGGAAATTAAAGATCATTTATTATTATATAAACATGTAGAAAGAATTGGGCAACTATAAAACTAATAACTAAAATTGTCATGGAAACTATATTTATTTATCAATGGTTCATTCATGAATAAGGGCCGTTTCCATGGCAATTTTAGCTATAGCTAATTTTTGTCCATCTCTGCATGTAGAGCTGTTTTCGAGATGTTAAGATGTGTAAAATTGATTTTATAAAGAGTACACATCAACAACATCCCAAGCATATACATATAGTACAAAAGCCGGGGAGAAAAAAGGCAGTTATTTCACCCCAATTTTTTATTACTATAACAAAAACTATGTATAGTTAACAGTCAAAATTAACGAATCTGCCAAGTATAAGAAGAGGGAATAGAAAATGGCGACTGTTGAAAAACGTTAACGTTGTTCGGATAAAATTTTTGATTTTTGAAAAAATATATCTCAGAAACCATAAGACAAAATAAAGATAATTTAACTTACTGTATAGTAGCTTAAGACACTAATCTTCGTAGGAGTAGTATTTTTTATGATATTCACATATGAATATAAAGTTTGCAAATGAAAGTTTGTCCGAACAATTAGAAATGTATTTATTTTAGTAAATATCATAAAAACTAATACTCCAACAAAGATAAACGTCATAAACTACTTTATAGTATATTTAACTAGCATTCGTTTAAACAACATTTAACATCTGTACGTCGAATAGTTTTTAAGACATAAATTTCTCAATAAATTCATTAACTTCTGATTTTTCAGTTCATTTTTTATGAAATGTTGTTTTTAAAAAGCTATATCTCGGGAACTATTGAGCGTAAATAGCTCTTTTAGGGTTCATATTTTAGAAAATTTATTCTACTTTAAGTTATGTTCTCTTATGTTTTCTAGTGTTGTTGGTAGTTTTAAAGATGTAGGGCTTCGATTGAAAAATATATTTTGTTTAACGTTTTTAAACAGTCACCATATTTTATTCTGCCTACCTGAACTTGGCATATTCATCAATTTTGAATAGTAATTAAACAGAGTTTTCATTAAAGTAACTAAAATTTGGGGTGAAATAACTGCTATTTTTTTTCTACCAATGGTACTTGAAGGTATACGGTGAATACTTATCTTGTTTTTGTGTCTGTTCTATATGAACTCTTCTAAAAATTTTCTGAAGTTGAGGGGCCTTCTAATGTTGATTAATCAGAGAAGAGAAAATTAAAACAGTTGATATTTAAAGACAAAAGAACAGTCAGAAGTCGAAAAAAAAGTAGGGGAGGGGGGATGCATGAGAATAAAGGAGTTATAGGGTAATGTTAACAGGGTTTTTGGATCCTTTCCTGCCCTGCCACCTCACAGGAAGGGGGATGGGGTGATCAGGGAGACAGTCAAAGAACTTGATGTGTCTTCGTGTGATGTGCTGTTGTACAGTTTCTAGCTGTAGTTCGTTATGAATGTGCGTCATGTTACGTCTTTCTAGTTATGTTCCTCTGCAGATCTTCTGGAATTGTAGTGATTTCAGGGCTGTGAGGTATAGAAAATGTAGTAGAGGTGCACCGTGTAAGAGTGATGGTCGTAGTATTACCTTGTAAATGAGTAGCTTGAGTCTGAGTGACAGCCCAAATGAGTAGATGAGGTGTTTGAGTTGGTATTATGTAGCCTTAACCATCTGTATTAAGTTTTGTATGTGTGCTGTGAATGAGAGGTGTGATTCCAGTTTCATGCCGAGGTATGCAAGATGTATCTTGGTTTGTTTAGTTTTGGTGTTAGGAGTTTTCTTTTATGAGAATGTGATGGATGTCAGTTTTTTGTGTGTTGATGTTTAATTATGGATTGATGGGTACGCTGTGTGTTATAGCAACTCAATGTATTAGAAGCATCGTCAAATAAAGGATTTTTCTCTGTAAGTTGTCAAATTTATTACTTGAAGATTTTTATAGGTAATTATTAATTACAGTTTTTACTTGGCAGTGGGGACATTTTGGTACTTAACTCTTTTTTCTATATCTTTATCAGAACCAGAGATGAATTAAATTTTGTTTTGCTGAGGCAAACTTTCCAGTTTTTGCAGTGCTCCTAGGGGCGTTGGCCTCTAATATTGTCTCGCGTCCAATATTTTAAGACCTAGACTCACCTAAAAAAAGTTTTTAAAAAAATCTGGGAGACATATGTGGATCCTTCTCTTGTCATTTAATCCTAAAGCTTATTAACTGTAATAAACAGTCAGTATTTTTTTTTTTTTTGAGGTGTTGTATACCTTGACTAGACAGGGTGGCGTAGAATATGGCATAGTGGTGAGTAAAAACTGTGCTTTTGTGCAAAAACCTCTGAATTGTTTAAATCTTCTGAATTCCTATGTTAGTCAGAGTACTGAATTCCATGGATTTCATTTTATTTATTATTTTTAAAAATTTTAATTATATTTAAAGATGTAAAAATATAAATCTTTATTTTTCCTATAAATAAAACGACAAGCCATAGTCTATCAGGGCCCTGTTTCATAATAAAGTACAAACTAATACTATTAGTCTTGTCGACTGAACTAAATACAATTATACTGACTTATACAATTGTAACTTGTACTTTAGTACTTTTTAACTCCTGTAATATCACTAATACCCCTCCCTATTATGAAAAAAATGTAAGTATTAGTGTAATTACCACGTTGTTTCTATTCTTGTACTATGAACTAATACTATTAGCTTTCATTATAAAACAGGACCCAGATTGAAACCAAATTTTTAAGAAAATTATATATATTAGGAAACAGTTGCCCCCCTCTGAGTATGTGTATGGTTTGATGGGAGAACCAATTACGGTGAGTTCACGTTATAGGTATTTAAGAGTAAGAAATCAGAATAAGACACATTTCATTTTGGTGGGTTTTCACACTTAATATAATAAAATATAGAATGACTTAATTAATTAAACATTATTCCCCCCCCTTTTTTTAAAATATATCATAAACAATTATGGATTAAAAAAACTTATTTTACAACGGAAATCCTACGATTGGGAACGAGTTACACAAATAAAATTCTCGTAATGTAATTAGTTTTAAATACATGATACCATTAGTAAAAATGTATAACAATGGATGCAATATGACCTTTTCTAAAATCGAAATTCCAAGATATTAAAAATAGATATTTTAAAAACATAAAGGCAGCTAAATAAATACAAAATATTTACGAATTCGTAGACAAAGTTTGATAAAATGCCAAAAACGTCATAGGATGTTTACTTCAGAGGACGTTTTCCCCTTTTATTTTGATCTTTCGGACCGAATTCAATTTTGCACTTTCATTTCCTCTTTCACCTTCGAAATTGAATTCACAAGTAATATTTATGAATATTTTTTTAAAACAAATAAAAATAGTTAAAATTTATGAATATTGATATAAATTTTTGCCCTAAATCGCAATATTACGAAGCGACTCCATGAGCCGAGGCTGCAGTTGTTTACCTCAGGTCAGGTGAATACAGCTGATGGTTACGCAGTTGTGTGCGTATGTTTATGAAGTTTAAAAGTAACTTTAAAACGCTAGGTTGTTCTTGTCATTTCTTTTAAAGGGGTCATACAGTTTACCATGTTTCATTATTTCAAAAGTTTTTTTGCCGGTGAACACAAGACTGAAGTGAAAATACCAACTCCGGAGGAAGAATTAACGCTTCGCCTTAAACCTTATGAGAAACATCTATATAAAATGCAGGACGTATTAGCTTGGAAGGACATACATATGTCTATATTTTGTATAATCATCGTCAACATAATATTCTGGTAAGTCTTGTTTAATTTGTGTACTTTTACAAAATGTCTATTAAATCCTTTGTTGCAACACTTTGGTAAATACATGTGGTCTTCTTTGTTAAGAAATAGACATTATTTTCTAAAGACATTATTTCATGCTAATATACTAAATAATTACTATAAAAGTACATAGGTTAGTCTTTAATATTTAGAATATCCCTTAACTTAATTATAGAATGAAGTTACAGCTATTGAGTGCAAAATTATTATTTTTCTCATACTTTTATTATTTATTGAGCTTATTTTTTAATTAATTATCATTGTGCCTGTCTATTGTCAACATTCATTCTTTTTCTGAAAAAAAAAATTAATATGAAAAGTTCATAATTCTAATGAATCAAAAATTGAGGTGATATATTATTGAAGTTTAAATTTTTGTATTTTGTGCACTATTTAAGTCAGATAGGTCGAGGCCTTGAAACAGTTTATGTTTTGTCACCAATGCTATGGCCTATTGTTAGAGTGTTTATTAATGTATTGTTTCTCTGAGATTTCTTTTATTTTAAACATTTTCATTGTTCATAAAATTATGGTAGTCATGAAATTTAAGCTGAAATAAGTGCTAACACTTTATTTAACTATGATTTGATAATAATAATATTTTACTTTATTTAATTTTTCTATATGAACTATTGTTTGGTTCCTAAAGTTTATTTTTACCAATATACCTGTTCCTTTGTCTAAACATTTTACACGTTTTTGTCGATCTAGTTTGATTAAATCTTAGTTAGCTACAATCTACTATTTACAATAATTGTAAATTTAAATTGTATGAAATTCATAACTATCAATTGTGGTAACTATACTTTGATTTAATATTTTAAATCAAAATTAAAGTAAATTTTTAATAGTGTTTGCAAATTTCAGACTTCTTTTTAAAAGTCAATTGATTTTTTTTTAGATACATTATTACAAGTATTTACCAGACCTTCCAGAGATCCTTATATCCCCATGCTCTCTGAAAATATACGAAAATACCTTCTATCCAGTAATCCTGTTTTACACCACAACAAACTTTCCTACTTTTATTCCAACTTAAAAGATCCTATACTTCTTTAACACTGCTTTTTAAACACACCCGAACTTTTATTAATTACACACATCACTCAATGATCTTCCATCAAAGTAATTATGGTCTCTTTTGATTATACTTTTGTTTGTTTGTTTATGTTTTGAGCAAGTGGGAGTTTACTGCATCACAAAGCTATAATTACACATCTCAGACATTTTTAAACATTATTACAAATTTTGAAATAAATAGAAATATTGAAATTAAGACACTTAAGAGTTATGTCTAATAATTTCAGATAATGTTTAATAGGATCTTTTTTTTGTTTTTATTACTGCTAATTATTCCATCAAAGTGGTATTCATTTTTATTAATATGAAATTTAATTTTTTTTTTTGTTTCAGGTTTTTAAATTATATTGAATGGCGATTCTTAGGTTTCTTTTTTACTTTTCTCTCTATATTCTTAATACATGATGCCTGGGTTCATCATATTTGGCCTGAAATACGTATCGAAGACCCTACTCCAACAGATCCAGAGGAAACAGTTGAAATTAGACCAGAAGGGTAATTTAAATCTAATTAAACATTCTTACTAGAAAAAAATGTCTGATTTGACTCGGATCTTTCATTAATTTATGTTAGCTTTAAATTTTTTTCTATTTTTAGCAAAATATTGAAATTCTTAATAACAATGAGAAATTTGCAAGAATAATACAAATGTAATTATAAGCACAAGCAATGCTTCAGAATTTCAATTTTTCAATATTATTTTTTGTACCCATTCACAATCTTGGTTTATGTATTTCCTTGTGCATAAAGTTCAGCATTATTTTTTGATTAAGTATTTTCGTGTTTTAAAATATTGTTATTACATAATTTCAATGATTCTCTACTTATATAATTTTTTCCTGACTATTGTAAGAAGACGCTTGACAGATAACCAAACTAGTTTTTTATTAGAAATTTTCAGAAAACTGATCTTAGCAAAAATTAATGAAAGAGGCTTTCATGGCATAGCTTATTGGAGTGAGTCTTGTTTAATTTGTGTACTTTTACAAAATGTCTATTAAATCCTTTGTTGCAACACTTTGGTAGATACATGTGGTCTTCTTTGTTTAGAAATAGACATTATTTTCTAAAGACATCATTTCATGCTTATATACTTAATAATACTATGAAACTACATAGGTTAGTCTTTAATATTTAGAATATCCCTTAACTTAATTATAGAATGAAGTTACAGCTATTGAGTGCAAAATTATTATTTTTCTGAATAAATTATTATATGGTTGACTACTTGGAGTGGTGTGGGTTCAATCCTAACCTAGGTCCACTAATATTTAATTAGTAACAAGTCCAGAAATTAAATTTGGCATTCAGAATAAGTTAGATTTTGTATAAAAAATAATTTTCTGTTTATCATGGTTTTGTTCTAATTTATTATTTTTGTTTGTAGAGTATTATCTTTGCCAGAACTAAGTCGCTATACAAGAGAAATCCAAGTTTTTATAACATATCAGTATCAAAGGATGAAATATATTAGAACTACACAACCAGCCTTAGTAAGTATTTTATTTTTTTGAGGTATACAATTTAGGTCATAAATGCATTTTAATGGAGTCTGTTAGAGCATATGAATAGAAATCAATTGTTAAATTCACTTATGTATACTCTGGAATTTCTGATTTCTGATTAATTTGAATGTCATTTTATTCTCTTCAAGTATTAATACCATGTGAATGCCCATAGTTACACATTTTTTCTACGAAATTATAATCTGTGATCAGTGGACCGTTTGTAGCATGAGTTAAATGACTTTTGTGATGGTATTTGCTTAACTAACCTCTTTTATATCTTGTATTATCCTAATATTCAAAATTGTAAGCAAGGCCCAGATTTTTAGGTTATTACATGTTTTGTTTACACGCTTTTTTTAAACTGCCGATTAAAAACCTTTATCAATCCGATGCAATTTTCCATATTTTATTTTGCAAATTTGATGATAAATGCATATATTTGCATATTGAATTGAAATTTCAGAATACAATAGAAGGCTTATACTCATTCAATCAGTAATAACAATATAACAAATACTACTTCCCAGAATTTTATTTCTCTTTTTTTTCAACAAGAAACAGAACCTTATAATTTTAAGTGCATACTAATTTGCACCCATTACATCTTAATTTTTAGGTTTATGCAATAAGATCATTCTCTAATTACAAAATATTTTAAATTAAAAAAAATTACGATTTATTAAAACATAATATAGAAATGCATCCACTTATAAATTATAATGCACAGCACACTGACTAATTCGTTTGTGTTTTATTTATTTTTTCCATCTTGTCAGTTAGCTTTTAAATGCTTTCATTTTTAATTTTCTTATAATAATAATTTTGAATTACTATTACTTTCATATTTTAAATATTATATGGATAGAATAAAATATATATCATTAGGTAGCATTAAATATGTATCATTGATTTATGTTTACATTAAGTGTTTAGTTCTTTTGTGTTTATATCTATGGGTTGTAGTTTTAATGTAATTTCCTATTTCTGTGATTAGAGGGTTTAATGAGTTAGGGCAAGACTGGAATAATTTGTGAGTCAATTTATATATGTAATCATGTACGGTGTCTATATTTAATTTTAGATATCCTTGTGTAATATGGATAGTTATTAATGATTCTGCTGAGGCATTTGTTTTGTAATACTTATATTTTTTTTAATGACGTGTAGATAGTTGACCGTAGATTACTGATTGGAGAAGTTGGGAGGGGGAGGGGGGGCAATAATTGAGATATGTCACTCACACACTATATTTCATTTTTTGTCATATTGTTCAATTTGTAGATTCAATATTTGTTTTTTCAGTTTTTTAGACACTGCTTACATATCTTATATTGTACATATCTTCTTACCTACATGATATTATATTTTCATCTTTCACTGTTTTCAATCTGCTACCATCTAATTCCATGATTATCAATCAAAAATTTTTTTTTACTATTCAATTATCAATTTTTTATTATTTATGATTCAATTCAATATTTTGTATAATTCCAAATTTGTTTGTATACTATTCCTTTCAATGTTTCTCTAAGTGTTGGTGTTATCTCTTTTGTTCTTTAGCCCTGATGAAGACCTGAAACTCAGGTCGAAACGTCGGCATACAATAAATATTGTTTTCTTTATTTATGTTGTTCTCTCCTGACCACACCCCCGACCAACTTCTCCAATTATTTTTATATTTTTTTTATATTGGTTGAACTGACAAAACTTCATATGGGGCATTCATAAGTCAAGATGGATCTTAGTACCGTTTTATATATTATCAATTTATTTCTATTGGACAATTTTTGTTTTTATTGGAATATGGATACATTTGATATTGAATTTTCTTATGTTTTCAAATTTCGAATTGATGTGACGGTTAAATTATAGTTTGCTGTCTAAAGTCAATCCTAAGTATTTAACCGTTTTGGCTGTAAATCTATGGACGATGGAAGTATAGTCTGTTGTTTTCTGAAAATGATTGCTCTTGTTTTATCATTGTTCAAAAATTAATTTCCATTTTTTAAAAGTATTTAGACATTTTTTTGAAAGCATCTTTTAGCCTATTAAAAATTGTCAATACGGAATGAAGAGCTGTATCATCAGCAAACGGGGCTGCATCAACGTTATTAAATCCTGGATAGTCATGTATGAAAAGATTAAATAGAATAGGTCTTAAACAGGAAGCCTGTGGGAGACTGGCAATGGTATGGTATGTCGGGTAGGTTAATTTCTTTCTTTATTCAGAACCTTTTGTAGGCATATTGCTATATTTTAGCAGTTTTTTTCAGTTACACTTAAAGATTTTCAGCTGCATATTGTATATTTTTTTACTGCATTAAATCCGGGCCTTGGTTATAAATGAAATTAGAATGTTTTACTTTATTTAAAATTCTCACATATCTCTAGATAAAGGCTCCCCATTTTATTACAAAGTTAAAATATTTTATAGATTTTACTCATTGACATTAAATGTTGAGTGTGTTTTACCAATATCTTAGGGTTAAATGTTCAAACTAAAAATGTGAATTAAGGATTTCAAAACAAGAAAAAAATTTCCTATGCAGGTATTTCTGTTGAAGCTTTGTTTCGGAGATATGTCTAAAGATTTCATTGTTAGGAATTATTTGCATTTATTAACGAAATGTAAATATTAAAATTCATATTAAATTTTGTACATTGTGATTACATTTCAGAAGTACTTGACATCTTTCTTTCATACCAGCAATTGATGATGGCACTGGATAAGTGTTAGTTTTGCATTTAAAATATCTTCCTTCAGAAATTAAGGTCATAAACCGAGCTTGCAAAGTTTTTTTTTTTTATGTCCCTCGAAACAAAAAAATTCAGTGTTGTCAGATCTGGAAAGCTAAACTATAACTCATATTCAGTGCTGTTTGGCCATTGCCGCTTTGGAAGAAAGATTGCACATCTTTATGCTCAAGGTAATCATTTTGAACAAAACCCAATATAAATGTTAATGTCTTTATTTCATTAATAAAGTAGTTGGAACACATATTAATTGATTGATTATAATATAAATAATTCATAACAATGAAAATCTTCAGACGTGAATATTCCCCAAATAAACCTTCAACGGAAAAATCTTTGTCGGAAAATTTTGTTGTTGTTTTGAGATCCTTTATTTATATTTTCAGTTAGGATGCTTATCGTCATGTGCTTTATGTAAATATAAGTTATTACGAAGAGTTTTTTAAAAATATTTTTCTATTTACAATTTAGAAAAATGCTAAATTTTATATTAACTGTTTATTTTTAATTTTTCAGTTTTGCCTGTGTTCAACTGTCTTTTGGTTATTAATTGCTGGAATTGGAACTTTTCTTTCTGTAATGGCACTTGCTTATACATTCGTAATGATGTTATTAACACTACCTGGTGTTTATATTCATCTTGTATCAGAGGAACAGAAACAAGTATTAAAACAGATTCTAAATTCTGTTTATTTTGTCCTTATTCCTCCAGGTATTCAGTTTAAATATTTTTTAGATATTAGATAATTGTTTAATTAAGGCATCATACCCAAGGTGTTAATTTGTTTTATTATATAATAAGAGTTATGATCTCTGACAAGGAGGGTATTGTTTATTCTAAAAATTTGTAGCTTTAATTAACATGTTGATTGCTGTATGGGCTCAAGTGACTTCGAGCGACACTGATTTATGAAGTTTGATCTCCAGTGCGGCATTGTTCTAATGACATACATTCATGACATTAAGGGGGGAAAACAATGTTTGGGGATCTACGAAAAGCTTAGAAAAAACTACGTTCACTTGAGAAGCTGACAACAAAGTTAAAAGAGTCCTCATATATTGTGTGAAATATCCATATGAAGCAAGGAGTGTTCATTACCTACAATCAGAGATGGGCAAAAATTGGCTATAGCTAAAGTTGCCATGGATACGACCCTTATTCATGAATGAACCATTGATAAATAATTATCGTATCCATGGCAATTTTAGCTATTAGTTTCATAGTTGCCCAACTCTCTGCCTACAGTGCTTAAAAAATAAAACATTTATATATCATAATGAAGTGTTAATAGTTAGACGTAGATTAATGTGCGAAGATGGTCAGGAGTGCGATCAGCAAAGAAACATAAATAAACAAAAACTTATTTATTTGTGATGACGTTTTACAAAAACTTATTTATTTGTTGTGTGTGCATTTTGACCTGAATTTCTGAGTGAAAATCTGCTGGTGTATCCCTGATATAGGCCTGAAATTCAATTTGAAACGTCGGCACAAAAAAATAAGTTTTTTTTTTTTGCTGACAGCACCCCTGTCCATCTGCTCATATTCGCATATCTTATTTACCTGAATAGAGATATTTTTTTGTTTTAAACATCCAGTAAAATTATAGGTCAACTTATATTTAGGTTCAATGCATGGAAATTCTTGTTCGACCAGACTTAGTAACTTAATAATTTTTTTGTTCCTTCTTTCGTGACAAGAGACTAAATACAGTTTATAATTATGAGTGAAATCATCCAATTAATATTATGAGTGAACTTTATTAGAAGTTTGGTTGATTATTGTCACTGCACAGAATTAAGTAACCTCGTGTCACATTTCTATATAAATACAGATTTTCCCATTCGCTCTGAACGTGTAACTAGAGTTTTTAAAAATTTGTTTCATTATGTGACCTATTACCCTAATGTCCATTAGATAATGTCATTACGGTAATAATGATGAGAATATAGTTGACTGTGAATAATATTTATAAGAAGAAGATGGTTAGTGCGGTTAGAAATTATACAAATCAGTTAAAAAACTTATTTTTATTATTAACTTAATATAAGTTTTTTTAACTTATTTGTATTATTCTCTGACCGCATCCTCGACCATCTTCTCCTCATATATACTATCCTGAAAAATCTCTACAAATCTGAAACCAAGGGTGTACAATGCCATAATAAAGCCAGCTCTCATCTATGGCTGCAAGACCTGGACTCTAACAGATAACCTACAAAGCAGAATCGAGAGATTTGGACGGACAATTACAAGAGCGATGTGGGATCAAAGCCTGAAGATGTGAAGGAGAAGAACTAACAGTGAACTGCTTGCAGAGACTGATCAAACAATATCTCGGGATATGAAGGCAAGGTGGTTAAGATGGGCAGGAGATTTGGCTCTAAGCAATCCATCAGGACACCTCTATACAATAACGAATGCTAGTATAGCAGGCAAGTGACCACGTTAGATGGCAAAAACCAGATGGATAAACAGAATCAACAAAGATACGGAAGAACTAAAACTGGAAAGCAGTAGCTGAAGATAAGCAGGCGTGGAGAAGGCTCGTTTGGACGGCATCTGCAAGGTCTGTAGAGCCAACAAAAAAAAAATATGACCTATTCTTTTTTAAAAATTATAATTGCTCAAAGGTCCAAAATTTTAAAACCTTACAGTGAATTATATTATGCTAAACATACCGAATAAATCGCTTAAAAGTCTTCTCTAAAAAACAAAAAAAGTTTAATGAACAGTAATAATTGATGACCCCTGCTGAGTGAAATTAATAATGTCTAGCTGTTAATGATGAAGGCCATGAATTATAGATATAGATTGACAATGATGGTAATCGCAGTCATAAGTAGACAGTGTGCGATATGTCGTGTGACAGTAGCTGGTGGCTAAGAGACCTCAAAGCAGACTAGTATACACAAACATTAGAGAAGCAGCAATTTTGAGAGGCAGTCTGTTTTTGTAAACAACACATATAATGACAAATGCCATTGTTGCGGACAGACAGCTTACCTTACTGTCCTTGTTTACAATACATCGTTACATTGCATTAATTACGTTACAAAATAAAATAAAATAATAGATTGATTCTTTATTGTTAAATATATTCAGAAAATTAAAAAATTGATCAATCTTCAATGTAAATAGAAAAAAATAAATAAAATGTTTATGTGCGCAAACATATATCCAGTTATTTTATTTTTTGCTATATTTAATTTTATTTAAATTTCAATTTTTTGAATGCTATCTTTACAGAGAGCAGTAAAAATGTTGACGAGTACATGCCAGATACTAGCCAAGAAAATTTGGACATATTAGCCAAAGCAGGAGCTAATAGTCATGGTAAATTTTTAAAATTTTAGGTGTTTTATGGCTTCCATTTTTTTTTTTGCTTAAAACCATGCACTTATTTTTTATTTTCCTTAACTTGTAGAAAAAATGAGCTTTACAATGGTAATGATCATATATTCAATGTGATTAAGTAATCTAAAAAGTCATGATAAAATTTTAGATTATTTTATAATATAACAACTCCATTTTATAGAGCTAAGAAGGCAACTTAAGATTGTTTTACTTTGCTTAATATCACATATATTATGCAAAGTCTAATAAACATTTTTGTTCCAAAAATGAGGTCCTATAAATGGGATAAATGTTGGATTCTAAATTTCACAGAGCGGGAAAGAATTATTCTATGTTTTTCCTTTTCTATACTAGTGGTACTATAATATATGGTTGACAAAATGATACAGGACATCAAGACCTGGGTGAAATATTTATATAAATATTCCAAAATTTGAGGTGGGTATTTCTGAATTCTACTAGTAGTGGGATCAATGGAACTGACTGTAAAATACCTGCTAATGCTCTTGCCGTGGATCCCAACACACTGTAGTCAAGATCGTTGTGGATGACAGGAATGTCAAAAACCAAAGGGACTGTCTCGTAGTAGGAGTGTTTAAGACACTTGCCGGTTTCCAATCTTAAACGGTCACTCCATTCACAGACAAGGTTATTTGAATACGTTCACTTTTGAAATGAAACTTCTTCATCAACATTCTAGAACACAAAGAAAAAAAAAAAATTATATAGGAGTAAATTGATTTTGTGATGCGAGGGATGAAACGAAAGTGGTGGGGGAGGGACATTGCTGATCAATAGTAGCTGGAATATTTTCATACTAGAATAGGAGCTGAACAATACCGGCATTGCCTGCCTAATTGAGTGATCTTGTGTTATCTCCTACTCTCCTGTTACAATATAAAATAATTTCCTGCTAGAATTGGCTTAGAAAATGGCTTTTCTGTTCTAATTATTATTAATAGTACATTTTGACTACATGTTCAGTTCGGACAAGTTCTTTCCGATACGTTTACTCCTGACTGACACACCTCTATCTCGAATTAATTTAGTATACCAATGTCTGAATTAACATAAAATTGACTAGTTAGTTATTTGAACTGAATTATTTTTTTTTTAATCTTATAATAAGCTAAAATAAATTTAGCAGTGACAATTTGTCCACTTGTGCAGATAGTTGATAGTATTACCTACTATCAAGCAAATCCTGATAGTATGACAGCAAATATAAATTACAATACCATAGTGGCTGTGATTAGCCATAGTGCTTATACTGTCATTGTGAAAACGCCGCTTTAAAAAAAAAAATAAAATAAAAAATAATTTTTCCACCAGCAGAAATTATATAAATATCTTTTTGGTATCCAAAAGCTCATATTTCTAAAAGTTTTTACACAAATAAATAATACAATTTTAAACTTAAAGTGATTATTTTCAAAACTGGCTCGATCCATTTTTGAAAATTTTGGAAATACAAATAAGATTGGATTGGGACACTTGATTTAACTAAAGGAGTTTACTTTAAGTAAGTATGCCTTCGCTAGGTGGTGAGTAGTGCATTGAGAAGTAGTGATAAAATAAAAAAAAGTTGTTTGCGCCAGTATTGCGACTAATCACCTCATTTTTTCCATTATTTCTCAGTATTGTTTATTTAACATTTGAATGTGCATGATGTAGTTTGATGATGCTTTATTTGATAATTAGAGTTACTTTAACAAGAATATATTTTGTATTATTCTTAAAATCAATTCTTATTACTGTTCTGAACTAATAATAGATATTTCTTAAGTAATAGCCTTGGTCTATAAACGTCTATGAGTAAAATGCCGAATTCTTTGCCAATAGATATTTTGGTCAAGTAACAGTAACAATGAGTAGAGTAAGAACAGAAAATTATTAAATGATAAATAAATAAATATAGTTATGTGGGCTCATTACCACATTGAGAAATGTCCCAGGGAAGTTCCTCCTGGCTTGGTCCGATGAGCTCACTGGTCAGCAATGAGATCAGCCTGAGGTTGATATAGAATTAGGAGGAAATTCATTTGAACGGGTGGAGAGGTTTAAGTATTCAGGTTCTATGGTAACTAGAAAAATGGGAAATGCTTGTTATTTTTAATTTTCAAATTTCTTAGATTGCACCTTCTGTTCAGAAACTTATAAGTTGGAATTTACAAAACTATCCTTCATGCTATTCTTGATGGATGCGAAACGTGGCCTCTTACACTTAGGGAAGAAGCACCTTAAAGTTTTTGAAAATAACTATTGCATCAAAATATTCGGACCGATAAGGGATGACTTAATCGGAGAATTTAGAAGGCTACAGTACACTGAATTAAGGGAACTATATCTGGTAAATATAATTCTGGCTACGGAATTGTGGTGAATAAGATGTGCGTGTAAGGTTGTGGGACTTAGTAATGAATGATTTCTAGCATGCAAACGAACACTGAGCCAACAGGTAATTGTCCAAGGGGTAGACAGAAGCGTAGGTGGGATTGGGTCGATTGATCTGATGTGGCATCACTCGAAGGATGTATGTAGAGAGCGATGGGTGGTATCGGCATCGAACCTTCGGGTTCGATATGCCTTTATTATTATTAAATAAATGAAGTTAATGATTTATTTTTTGTAAAGTGAGTTTTTTAAGTTTATAAAACTCTCTGTCCAAAAGCCTAAATTTTTTAATCCTATTTTCTTAATGATTAATTCCTCACTCCTCCCCTCCTAAAATTTATTGGTATTTATTAGAGTTAAACTTGTAAGATAATATTTATTTTCACAATCAATGAAATTGTATCTCTATGGTTTCAGATAATCACCATAAATTTCTTTAATCACATAATTGTGCATGGATCTTTTAAATAGCTTCTTAGTTCTTACATGGAATTGGGAATTTGGAATATTGTTAGTGTGCATGCAAAGTTTATTATATTTTAGTACTTCCTAACTATGTAGTGTTATTATTTAACTCATTATGTATTATTTTATAAATTTATTTGTAGTATTATTTTATCACTTTGTATGCTAGTTTAAAGTTTCTAATATATCTTTGTTGCTAGTATTATTTCAGTCATTGATTACCTCTATTCATTGATCATTTAATATTTTAATTTATATATTACTAATTATAAATTTTCTTTCTTCTTGCATTGAATGATTAGTTTCCGTAGCTATTTTGAAATTTAGTTGTTGCAATGTAATTTATTTTCTTATTTTAGTGCTTTTTATTATTGTAGCCATAGCAAAATAATAAGGTTCTGAAAAATTGTGGCATTGCCAACTCCCGCTGTGCCTATATCTTATATTTTAATTATCAAAATGGCACTGGAACTGATGACTTGATCTAGTCAACACTAATGAAGAATTGAAATGTTTTGATTATAGCCCTTTCCTCTTTTAAGTCATGTTCTAAATGGAGAAGCATAGCTTGAGTTCGGTAATGGCAATAAATCCTTTATCAGACTATGGAAAAATCAGATGTATCTAGTACAAGAGAAAGAAGTCAGTTATTTCACCCAAAATTTGTATTACTTTAATAAAAACTATGTTTAGTTAAGTCAAAATCGATGAATCTGTTGTTAAGGGAATAAAAATAGTGACTATTTCAGATCGTTTAAAAAAAAAGTAAATTTCCATTCAGAGCTACATATCTTTAAATATGCTTAAAATGGTAGAAAACCTAATAGAACACTATTTAAAGTAGAGTAAATTTACTAAAATACAAGCCTTCACAGAGCTGTTTACATTCAATAGTTCCCGAT